>NC_091129.1:5546702-5794202 GCF_040183065.1 Periplaneta americana | reverse complement strand
ATGATACATAACCAGACAGTTGAGACGAATACAGGGTCGAAAGAAAGATGTGACCATAAGGCTTTAACGTATTTATTAGATAGGCTAATATAATAAACAAAATAGATTTCTGTTATTATTTGCAGAGATAGTTAACTCATTTAGTTGTCCGTGAATGTTACAATTAACTGTTAACTTGAATTTAGTCAACATTGAGCTCCTTGAAGGAGCCGTCAAAGCCGAAGAGATCGTCAGCGTTTAAGGCACCTCCTTGCCTTTTGCTCTCGTCAGACTTGAAGTTCTCGTGTTGCTTAAACCAGTTGTGGTAACTGTCTACTTTCTTCAGCCACAGATCTGAAACAGTCCCAGCAAGATATTAGACAGCTGCAAAAACACAATGTAGAAATAATTTAGATAGAACATGGCACCAATGAAAGACAATTTTTTTTAGCTATGTTGTTTTAATGTAATAAAGACTTTTGAATGGAAAGATATGTTATAACTAGACCGGGGATTTGTCAATAATAAAAAAAACGTGTTGCAGATACCTAAAACAAACTCTTTCAGTACCTGAATTAGGCTTTATAAAATATCAAGTTGTCTCTAATAGTAACGGGAGAGAAAACAGGTGAACATCGTTCCAGAAGATGCCTTATTCCATAAGAATTAACATTTCTTAAATGCTACAAAGATTCTTAACCTTCTGAGGAACACAGAATTTGATATTTGCTGTCGTCATCCACAGAAAGGGAAAGGCGTAGTTTTATTTAAACAATATCCTGGTGCCAACAAATGGATTTGTAAAGACGAAGGACTCTCCAACAGCGAATGGCGCGATGACATTAAAATTGTTGGAAATGTTGCTGCAGTACGTGCTGTGCCGGGAAGATCTCAGGACAACCGTTGTAGGCATTGCCACAACGAGGTTGAAACTCTTGCACACGTCCTGGGATCCTGCCCGCACGGCGAAGCTCTGCGAAACGCTAGACACCACCAAGTACGTTCAATTATAGCCACTGCCCTTGAAGATGCCGCTTACAACATCTTTGAAGAAGTACATGGTCTCTCCGTCACCAGCAGTACACGGCGCATAGATATAATAGCTTTCAAGGAATCTACAAGATCTGGATTCATAATTGATCAAACGAATGAGGAACAGCCAGCAGAAGTGGATAAGGAAAAAAAGAATATCTACAATCCTACCATTCCGTATTACCTCCAAAAGTACCAGCTAGAAGAGCTTGAAGTAATCGGACTTCTGGTTGGTGCAAGAGGTACCGTTACTCTTTCATGAAAGATGTGTTTAAGAGGCTTGGATTACCTACATCTATTATTCCGATTGTAAATTTATCTGCATTGAAAGGATCAATTGCTCTCCTGAAGCATCACCTATATTGAAAATCAAACTAAGTTCATTAGCATTCTTTACTTTTTTGTAACACTTGCCTCTCTAAAACTAGGTATATTTCTAACAATCACAAAATGTATTTACAGCTATGTACTTGTAGGACTTACTTACTGGCTTTTAAGGAACCCGTAGGTTCATTGCCGCTCTCACATAAGCCCGCCATTGGTCCCTATCCTGTGCAAGATTAATCCAGTCTCTACCATCATATCCTACCTCCCTCAAATCCATTTTAATATTATCTTCCCATCTATGTCTCTACCTCTCCAAAGGTCTTTTTCCCCTCCGGCCTCCCAACTAACACTCTATATGCATTTCTGGATTCGCCCATACGTGCTACATGTCCTGCCCATCTCAGACGTCTGGATTTTATGTTGCTATTTATGTCAGGTGAAGTATACAATGCGTGCAGCTCTGCGTTGTGTAACTTTCTCCATTCTCCTGTAACTTCATCCCTCTTAGCCCCAAATATTTTCCTAAGAACCTTATTCTCAAACACCCTTAATCTTTGTCCCTCTCTCAAAGTGAGAGTCCAAGTTTCACAACCATACATAACAACCGGTAATAGAACTGTTTTATAAATTCTAAATTTCAGACTTTTTGACAGAAGACTAGATGACAAAAGCTTGTCAACCGAATAATAACAGGCATTTCCCATATTTATTCTGCGTTTAATTTCCACCCAAGTGTCATTTTGCTTTGTTAATGTTGCTCCAAGACTTGTAGGACATACATTGTCGAAACAAAATTAACGGTTCACTGAACTTGTAAACATTCATATGGTTAAGTACTCTTTGTCCCTTGTGGCAGCTCACAAATTGTGAGAAGATTTCCAAATTTCTAAAATTTCTATACACAATAGAGTGTAAACTATAGGAAACTGTACTTGATTGTCCAAAGTGTGTACATGTAATAATTAGGGCCGTGCCATCGTTATATTTGTATTAGTTTGATGTCGGTTGAGTCCACACCTGTGGGGTAACGGTAAGCGCGTCTGGCCGCGAAACCAAGTGGCACGGGTTCGATTCCCGGTTGGGTCAAGTTACCTGGTTGAGGTTTTTTCCGGGGTTTTCCCTCAACCCAATATGAGCAAATGCTGGGTAACTTTCGGTGCTGGACACCGGACCCATTTCACCGGCATTATCGCCTTCATCCCATTCAGACGCTAAATAACCAAAGATGTTGATAAAGCGTCGTAAAATAACCTACGTCGGTTGATGCTGAACACACGACGCCGGACGTGTTTCAAGTACAGGCAGCGGAATGCAATTTGACACACGCCTAAGCAAGCACGTTCCGTGTTTTGTATACGATAATTGCGTATTATAAAATCAAGTCAATACAGTCATTGTATATATGGATTGAAGGAGTGATACAGATGTTTGACGGAAAGGATGCAGTTATTTCAAGAGCTTCATCAGATGACAAGTACGATTGTTATCAACTTGATGTAGAAATGGATGATGTGAAATATTTTACATACCCTTAGAACGCAGGTTTTCCGCATACAAGGTTATACAGGGACATCATTTTATTTTTACTAACATTTTTAATACTAACCTGGCTATACCTCTCGATCAACGCCGTTTGCAACCCCCTCCCACGACTGGAATTCGATGATACTGGCGTAATATACAAACAAATCACTTTACTAGGTATAGGAGGGAAGAAAAGTAGTTCATCCATTTACGTAAAGTAGGTAATATCGCGCTTTTGAATTTGATCATTTGCATTAGATTTTTGTTTAATCAAAATACAGTACAGTATTAACAATCAGTGTTTTACTCCCGAACTGAGCTGTCCATGTGGACGTATTCATTATGCAGTGTATATTATACTGTCTACAGCACATTAGCTTACAATATAGAGAATGACGCTAAATTGAAAAATAACCATAATATGGATATTTAAACACATTTTTGAAAATAGTGGCCGTTCATTTCGTTACAGGCTTCAGTTCTAATTTGCATATTATCGCACTACAGACTATTGTACCTAATCCCAATTACCAGTTTTGTCCTTCGTACTAGTAAGTCATGTTGAAATAATTCTGTATCTACTCTATAAAAGAGTACCTTACGTACTGTAAATTCAATCTTCACTTCTGCCCGATCCGAAAAGATAAAATTGCTCAGACATACTATCTACTCTCCGTCGAAGTGGTTATGTCTAGGGTCGTAGAAAGGGGGGAAATCACGTGACATTTAATTACTTAACGAGGCCCTTTTATTTAAGTTATTTTAAACAGTTTTATAATATTACGTAGACGTCCAATTCCTAACAGAGTTCAATGTTCTCAGAAAATAGCTAAGACAGCCCAGCCACTAACTGGCGAATAAAAGCTGGTGGGGGAAACCGGGATGCGACGTAGGCAAATGGACGACAGTACCTGTGCGAAAATGATTCAATATTGAAAGCTCTTTCGTCACTGGAAAACGCGAACATATTTTTGGAACGTACTGTTTACTATGACCGTAAGGCTATTATGACTGTATATGCGGTCTTGGTCTGTGTGGAGGACGGTTGAACTTGATTAGTAGAAGGGGTGGGAGTGAAGAACATTAAAAAACTCAGGTACAATAAAAATTGAATTAAAAATAAAATGATGTCCCTGTATTATCCGAACTCGGCGGTCATTTTCATTTGAACTTTTGAAAATGAATGTTTATGTTTATTTAAGCAGAAATGGAAACCAGGGGAATAACATGAAAGAAAAGTAAGCTACGGAATTGATGTGATAAATAAATTAATGTAACAGTTAAATTAGCATACATCTAAACAACAATTAAGGAAATTCCATAACATCATAAAAGTACTGTTGTGAATCTAATCGTTTCCATTGCTTTAGTTATCATTTGTATGTATGTATG
The DNA here is from genome assembly GCF_040183065.1 of Periplaneta americana. Classification (NCBI taxonomy): domain Eukaryota; kingdom Metazoa; phylum Arthropoda; class Insecta; order Blattodea; family Blattidae; genus Periplaneta; species Periplaneta americana. The sequence goes on along the minus strand of NC_091129.1, from coordinate 5,789,948 downwards.
TATGTATGTATGTATGTATGTATGTATGTATGTATGTATGTATGTATTTATCTACACTGCAAGTGGGCAAGCACCCGGTGGCAGTGGTATATACAATATTAAGAATACACAATAAAATGATAAGCAATACACAATAAAATTTACAGTACACAATACAATTTTACAACACATATACAATTTTATACACAATACAATAAGAATACACAATACAATTTTATCATCATCATCATCATCTTCACTTCATGGTTTAGGCTCAGTGCCTGTTCCGTCTTCACATTTTATTCAGTTCCACCTCTTCCTAGGACGTCCGACATCTCTTTTGCCTTTAGGTTGGTACTGTTGTATCAGTGCTGGATTTCTTTCATTATCCTTTCGAGACAGGTGTTCTTTCCACTTTCCTTTATAATCTTCAACTTTATCGTTTATGTTGTATATATTTAATTATTTACGGATATCCTCATTTCTTATCAGATCCCTTCTTGTACATCCCTTTACTCTGCGAAGGAACCTCATCTTTGCAGCCTGTAATTTACTTTTATCTCGTTCTTTAATTATCCATGATTCGCTTCCATATGTCAACACAGGTACTGCCATAGTTTTATAGAACTTTAGTTTTGTTTCTTTTCTAGTTTTATTTTTTAGTGTTCTATTTATTGTTCCGCATATCCACTGAAATTTGCTTATTTTGTTGTCAATATCTCTATCTACATCATAAGTTATGTTACAACCTAAATAATCAAAATGAGATACTTGTTCTATGGGCTTATTATCAACTATTATTTTTGTACGAATTGGAAATTTACCACTGTGGGCCATTACTTTAGTTTTATGAGTTGATATGCTGAAATTATAGTCTTCTTTTCCTAGTAGGTGTAGTTTGTGAATGGCATATTGCAATTTTTCTTCACTGTCTTGTATTAATGTTACATCATCGGCAAACATTAGAATATTTAAAAATGTATCTTTACTAATCTTTATACCTGGATTCACCTCCATTTTCCATTTTTTAATTAAGTCATCTAGATATATGTTGAAGAGACTAGGTGATAGGCTACAACCTTGTCTGAGTCCTTGATTTATTCTTATTTCTTCTGTTTTCGATGTTCCTGTGTTTATTATTATCTTTGTATCTGTGTAGAGGCATTTTATTATTTCTATCAATTTTATACACAATACAATAAGAATACACAATACAATTTAACACAATAATAATAAAACATAAATAAAATACCTAATTTTACAATACAACCTACATAATTATGTATAGGTCCTACATAAGTTTCAATAGTCTTTCACTTTACTCTCATCTCATTCCCTGTAGTGGCACTATGACGCATTTCACTGACACTTTAGCACACATTTCACTGACACTCTGTAACACATTTCACTGACACTATAGAACACATTTCATTGACGCTATAAATTATCACTGATCGGAACTGTTCACTGCACTGTAAAACCATAACTTCACTGACTCACCTCGTTTCACTGATACAACAGTTCAAATAAGTCAAATAATTACATCCTTATGCATACTTATATACAGTACTACATTTAAACTAAACATTTCTAGTCTAAGGCCCTCTTACACGCTATTTTTAAATAATTTACAATTCAAACCAAGGAAGTAAACACGCCAGGCTAGATAAATACATGTCACCTTAAAAAATTAAATGTTGAATGTCAGCTTAATTTTAATTTGCACTTTATACACGACTTTTTAAATTATTCTTGAATCTCCTTAAGGAAGGACAGCCCTCAAAGACCGCTGCAGGTAGGTCATTCCAATCATTTATAGTTCTATTTAAAAATGAGTATTTACCTACATCCGTTTTCCGTTTCCTACATTTGATTTTAAAATCATGATCGTTCCTACCATAGTACGTTGGCTTTTCTAACCGAGCCGTTATGTCTACCCATGTTTTCTGACCTAGATGTGCTCTATACAATGATGTTATTCTAGTTTTCCTACGTCTGTCTAGTTTTCCTACTTCAAGACGTCAACAGCTGTGTCCTTTCCAACAAAGATTTTAGCATTCGATACTTCACATTCTTCTCAGGCAAAAGATTTTGGAACAGGAAAAGTATATTGAAAATTATTGTGAAGAAAAAAAAAAACGAAAATATTCCAAGCTGCGTTCTGTCTTTACTCATTATTTTCTTCTGCATGGTTCTTGCTGGACGTAGTTTGGTATAGTTTTGTTCCTCGCCACACATTTTCATTATCTTACTCTTAATTTGTCTCCTTTCTGCAGGCGTATCACTTTCAGAGGATTGTAGAATACTTACTCCAGTTCTCTTGCAACGAACCTCCTGTCCCACCCAGATCATCGGGAAGGCACATTCTCGGTACTTGTTTCCTGAAGTTTGTGAGATCTTTTCCATGAACATAAACCTGGAAATTGTAAGCGTTGTATCGTTTTAGTAATATTCGCAATCAGGATGTTTTAATGATAATTAATACGTCAAACTATACCAATTATATTATCATTTAAATACATAGGTTGGATAAAAAGTAATGGCAACACTGCTGTCACGTGACGATGCTGCGTTCGAGAGCTGCCAGCTGTGTGGACATGAACAAGGACTGTTAGATGAGTTAGTGCAGCCAGCGGCGACAGTACTCTATCAATCTACTGCAGTGTGTAGAACGTTCACTTTCATAGGGATAGTGCAAGCGCCCTAAGACCATCCTTACAAAACTAGAGAAACGTTCCTGGATCAAAATTGAAATGGCACGAGGTCGTAGTGCACGAGAATGTTTTCAGGGACTGCGTGAAGCATGTGGCGATGCAGCGTTGCCATATCGCACAGTTGCACGATGGGTTAAAGCGTTCCGGGAAGGCCTTGTTGCACCGGTACCAAAGGGAAGGTGACGACTTTCTTGGACGAATCGTCGCTATGGACGAAACATGGACTCGCTCGTATGAACCAAACTTGAAACGCCAATCAAATGAATGGAAGCATCCCGGTTCTCCTCGTCCAAAGAAAGTGTGCCCTACACAAAGTGCTGTGAAGGAGATGTGCATTGCGGCGTATGACATTGATGGGGTAATACTGCACCACGCTGTACCTCCAAGGCAGACGGAAAACGCGGACTACTGGAACATCCACCGTACTCACCCGATATGATCCATGCGATTACGATCTTTTCACCAAAGTGAAAGAACCACTGCGAGGGACGAGGTACAATACCAGAGATGAATTTATCCGTGCTTTAGGGCGGTCAATACGGAACATCAACAAAGATGGACGCGCTGATGGTGTACGACGCCTTCCAAACATTTGGCAAAAGGTAATAAATAAGGGGGGCGACTATATAGAAGGTACGTAAATGTTGTACCCCTGTGAATAGAGCCATGTCAGAAATATCGAAGTGCTGCCATTACTTTTTATCCAACCCTAGTATTTAAACTTTGGGAAGAAGGGCTTTAAAATTATATAAATAGCTCTGAGACTAATTAATTCAAGAGAGGACTGATATTCAAATAATTGTCTTGGTTGTGGAAAAGGTTTCAACGAAGACCTAACATATTATACATTAAGGTATATGTACACCCACAAAACACAAAAAATGATGAAAAATTAGAATTTTCAAAATAGAACTATTTTAATAGAGAATTTTCTCCTCTTTAATTTGATATAAGAATTTTCGATTTATGCCTTATGGTTTTTCAGATAAGTCCCATTTTCCAAAATTCTGCGTCATCAGCCACGGTCACTTACTTTTGGAATGCATTACTTTTGGAATGATCTTCGTAGCAGTCAATCCCCTCGTCCACCATTGCTTGTAAAGTAAACTTCTTTCTAGTCCCGAAATTGATGCATAAATATCTGGGCATGATCATTAGATTGAAAAAAAAAACTTTTTTACATAATGAAGTAATTTATAATCTTTTACTATTAGACATAAATCTGTAAATTTGCGTGTCAATGATGTTGTACGTCATTTTAATAACAGTACAAATGTAGAAATTACAATTCAGAGGAGGATGGGCATAAACCCTGGGACAAACACCATCGCAGGATTTGTTGCATCAATGGAAACAGGGACAAAAATGCCAAAAAAAAAAAACATTCAACACCTGAAGTTAAAAAAAGGTGGAGGTATTTGAAAGGCAGAATGAAGCTGAAACAGGACCGACATGAAGCTGCTTGACATATGATGGAGTCTTCTAGGCTCTGAAATTTTGTGGCTCATTTCCTGTAAATAGTAATTTTAGAATATTTAATTCTTTTAAACATGATATCTCGGCCAAATATGGTGATACCAAGAAGATATTGGTGCCATTTTGAAGCTTGAAATGTCCCCCAGTGCCTGACATTGAGTAAAATAACATTAATGTAGTTAATAATTATCTATGGATTTTTTACATGATTTATGCAACATAAAATATTATTGTAAGTTACATATATGGTAATATTTAATTAATGTAAATAAAAATAAAAAATAGCTCTACAGTATGTCAGGCACTAAAGAATAGTTTTAGCTATAAAACAGTGAAAAAACTGTGGTTCAATCTTAAAAACTGCATGAGCTATCATGTTTCAAGTTGCATGTCAAAATCATAAACAAAATAATTCTTAAAAACAATTTAGACATAATTTCAAGGGATCTGTTCACTTCATTCTCTTTCTGGTACTATTCTCAATTGCATAAAATTTTACAGAGCAAAGTTGTACAATAGTAATATACGTTACAAAAGCGGTATGTTGACGTTTTCATGTTCGAGGAAAAGATTGAAAAAGCGAAACGTAGTTGAGCTTTTTTAATTTCCGAGAACATGAAAACAAACATACCGCTCGTGTATCGTACATTATTTTGTACGAAGATCGTTTATTACACACCTGAAAGACTAATTTCTAATTACTTGCAATGAAATCTCCATGTTGGTTTATGTTTAATGACGGCAACTTCGGAAAACCAAAATATCTTTCTTCAACATTGTTGCTATAAAATGTTTTCTGTGTTTACTATACTCCAGCAGGCCGTGATATACGTCTGTCTTTTTTCCCCCAGTCTATAAATGCGAACTTAAAACAAACGGTAAGGTTATGTAATGATTTATTTTTCATTTTAATATTTTAACAATATTATTTATATAACATATTGCAGTAATAACATCGGCATCTGGAATCTTGTTGATTTTTTCACGGCTTCCTTAATGTTACTTGTATCAGGAATGCAATAAGTTTCGTGGAGTAGTAGAGTTTACTTAATTTTTGCAAATATTTAAAAACAATAATTAACATTGCAATTTAGGTGAAATTGCAGTGGTAAGTTTCCAATTTATAATTATTACTATGTTAAACTCTCTAAAACTAATATGTTAAAAGCCTAAAGCAGTAAAACGAATGTCGCGCTTAAGCGGTAAGAAGAGGGAAATTGTTATGTGTGTTACGTTGGGAATACTGAATGTGGTATTTCACACTTACCGCGTATTGGTTCTGTGCGGAAAACAAGCCAATATGCACGATCTCGCACAAAACAAAATTTTTTGTATGTTAAGGTGTACATATACCTTAAGACACCCTCCCTAACAATATATGCTACAGGATTGTATATAACTATGTGGAAATAATTTTATGTGTTACATGTGCACCCAACTGATTAATGTAACATAGAATGAGCACGTGACTATCCATAATATCATATAGCAGAAGTTCTTTTTATCCTCTCAGAGCAGAAGCTATAACATAACCTAACTAATATACACAAGTGTTAGAAAAGTTTTAATTAACGACGATGACATAAAAAATAAACATGAATAATTTTGAAAGGAATAATTATTGAATGTACAATTTTCAAATTTGAATGTGGTTGGTGGTTGAATTGATGTTATATTGGACGTGTGTGTAATAGAAGTGGAACTCGTTGATTTAGGCCTACATGGTGTATTCAACTCATTCAGAATTTCCGAATGAATAATTTTGAAAGGAATAATTATTGAATGTACAATTTTCAAATTTGAATGTGGTTGGTGGTTCAATTGATGTTATATTGGACGTGTGCATAATAGAAGTGGAACTCGATGATTTAGGCCTACATGGTGTATTCAACTTATTCAGGATTTCCGAATGGTGCTCTTCATTTATTTGTAAATCGGATTTCAGAAGACGCATAGGTATGATCAGTGATTTTTATTAATTCTTGTTCTTGAATGCCAATGCGAGTCATATTTGAAACTGCTGTGCATCGACTGGAGTGGTTTGTAATTTTATATATATTTTTGACGTCCAGACCAGCGCAGTTTCAAATGTTGGCAAACAAAGAAACAAATGCTAGGGACGCGATAAAATTAAACAAATGCTAGGGACGCGATAAAATTCTGCGATAAGCAGCCATGATTGGTTGAAATACGTCCTTGCGTACCGTTTTATTGGTCAAAAGTAGTATGACGTAGTAAGAGTGTAATAGTCACCAAAAAATGTGTGTGGTAACGTAACTGATGAGGATTCTGGTGATGAAAATAACCCTACAATTGACAATATGCCTGTAGTCAGTTGCGAGCTGAGACGGAAGTAACCCTCAACACACAAGGAGAGGGAATGGATGATTATGATGACGAAAGTCATAATGGTGATGATGAACATAGTAATGGCGATGGTGAGAATGGCAGTAGAAATACTAGTGATTGAGCAACCGATATAGAGATGAAGAGAAAGTATAATAAATTTCAATTGGGAAGAAGTTTACATACAGCAGGGCAATACTATATTTTTCAATTTCCGTGCACACAGTTTCAAGATACTCTAGAAATTTGAAGAAGAAAAATCAGTGAAATAGCCCAATATCATATATTAGTACAACAAAAATATGGGTGGACCAAGACATCAATCTGTACAAAACATCTATTAGAAGCAAGAAATGGTACTTTAGTCTGCATTCACGTAGCAGAACAAATTGCATGGCAGCTATACAAGATAAACTCCAACGAAAAACTCGATCATCTTGCATTTCGCAAACGTCTTGTCTTATCTGTTCTCGAATTCACTGCTCGACATGTACAGTCAAGCGGTAGACCAGCGGTCGTCAACTCACTGCACTCTCGGGCTATCGTCTCTTACCCGCAGGTGCATTTGTGGCTGCTGGCGGGTATGCTGTCTACCTAATTCTGCCGCACTTACCCTTTAGCCATTTCAGCGAATGCTGACGACCACTGCGGTAGACCATCTCATCTAAGACTGAGCAAAAAGATTCAAGGTTTGATGGAATTAATCATTTTGTGGTATCTCAAGAAAAACAAACTCGATGCAGTGTCACACAAAGACAACAATAATATGTATGAAGTGTGATGTTGGTGCACATGTAAAATGTTTTATCACGTATCACATACCATAAATATTCTCGAAAAATACAATAATCTTATTGTGTGTGAGTGATATTATAATTTTGTGTTAATTTCATGTATTGTCAAACTAAACAATTTATACATATTAGTGCTAAAACGACTTATGTCATATGTTTTGCATGGGGATATGACTGACGTCCTATATATAGGACACTGAAAGTCTCGGATACTATCAACATAAAAAATTTAAAAACAGCTTTGTTATGTTATATTTGTTACAGTTAAATAATTAATACAAAAAATCGTATTTTTTTAACAAAAAATATTTCAGTCTTATCTGGGTTAAGAAATCATAATTATAACACCTATCTTTATTAAGCAAATACATACCTTTGAAATAAGTTTGGGGTTTAAAACAGCTTTTAATATCCAAATGAGAACTTCAGCACAGGAAGGCGCATTTATGAAGTGAAATGCTTTTAATCGAGTGTTAAACGCATCCTGAAAAAAAAAAAACTCTGTAATAAAATCAAACTCTTTGTATTTGTTCTGTAAGCAAGCAGACGTTATACTAGTAAATACACATGAGCATTTTAGGAACCATCTTCAACTACACAGAGAAACTTCCGTCTGCATATAACGCCTATATACCGCGTGTTCAGTTCAAAGTGTGTCATGGCTCGCTGTATGCCGTCATGTGGCTAGCCGATGAGCCTAGAGAATTCAATCTTCCTACACTTCCGCAGAGGCGTATTACCTAAATGCGAGAGAAGTTGCCTAGCAAGTACGGCGTTCATTCTGAAGAGTACTTACCAATACGTACGGTAACGCCGGTAGTGGCAGGAATGTGAATTGTTTGGAAACACGTACTGAGGTGAGTTTTTTCCTTTATGGGGAGAGGGCTAAGACGATTACTTACGTATTTGTTGACATTAACTTCGACGGTCAACAGGACACGGAGCATTTGATTTGTATTGTGGAATGTTGCCGTACGCAACCGATGATAACAAATACCCTGCGTACGACTTGCCCGCGCAAAACACAGTTCGAAAGAGGTTATGGTAGCACACAGACCGTACGACGTTTAAGTTTTACCGTACACGTTGTCGAGTTCAGATTGAACGCCTTGATTAATATGCAACTTCTCTGACATAAAAGTTGAAACTCGCTTCAAATCGCTGACTCACAATAGTGACGTGATGACACACTTTGAAATGAACACCCAGTAGTATATCGTTTGTGGTTTGGGGTTCTGAAGGAAAAAGTATGGAATCATTTTGTGGTCAACTCTTGCTTAAAAAAAAACCAGTGAGACTGATAATAAAATTCTATTACATGATATATGAACAGTACTATGTAAACGAAAAGCTTATAATCCAACACATGTAACATTTTGAAACATTATAATCCCATGAATAATCTTAGTCTATATCTGATATGTTACAGTTCCGGTATATAAATTAAAAATACCAAATAAAAATAAATTAAAAAGAGTTAAGTATAGCCAAAAATGTAAAATGTAGCTGTAATGGCAAATTACAGAGTAAGGGCGGAATTCATAGTCGTCACTTATAAATGAGTGAACCCTTAAGTGGTTACTTATACTCATTTATAATTCATAGTTGTCCCTCATTCACATAATGAGTGATTACTTAAGTGAGCTGATCTGTACCCTTAAGTGACCACTCATTTTCAAAATGGATACTGAGAATGATTTTGAGCATTTTCTGGACTTTCTTGAACGAAATGAGGAAAATACACGTGTCCCAAAAAGGATGTTAGAGACATGGAGAATTCTCTGGAAAAAAACCTAGATTTGGATATAACATGAAAAAAGAGATAAAACAGATACAAATGCAAGATACAAGTGTAATTACAAATTAAAATGGAAAATGAGAAAAAAAATAGATGCTACCTAAATAAAAGACACAGATATAGATATAAATGAAAAATCTATACTAATAATAAATCTGTAGCCGAAATGTTTCTGGTAATTTTGAATTTTCCAAAAATAATTGGTTCTAACATATATAATTAACCACCCAGAAACCGAAAATCGCTTTTTTGAAATTTTTGTTTGTATGTCTGTCTGTCTGTCTGTCTGTATGTTTGTTACTTTTTCACGCGATAATGGCTGAACCGATTTCGATGAAAATTGGAATATAAATTAAGTTTGTTGTAACTTAGATTTTAGGGTATATGACATTCAAAATGCATTATTTAAAAGGGGGGGTTATAAGGGGGCCTGAATTAAATAAATCGAAATATCTCGCTTATTATTGATTTTTGTGAAAAATGTTACATAACAAAAGTTTCTTTAAAAATAATTGTCGATAAGTTTTATGCCTTGAAAAATTTTGATAGCACTGATATTTAATGAGATAAATGAGTTTTAAAATTAAAATAACTGTCATCTAAGGCCGTGTAATGAAGTAAAAAACAAATGACTTCGTCTATAAGGGGCCTTGGACAGCAACAAGCGAAAGCTACGAAAGATAGCCTACAGAGAATGTTTCTGTGTTTGTATGAAGTAATATCGGAAGCTAAATTAACCGATTTGTATAATTAATTATTAATTCACCATTGGAAAGTGTAGTTTCTCTAGATGGACATAATGCTATAATGTTATTACAGTAACTTCTGAGTGAATCGAGGACAGGTAAGATTAAAATTGCTTCTTATGTACAGAAAACTTGATAGGCTATTCTGTACATTCGTTTCCTGCATTTCCTAAAATAATTTTTAAGACCAAATGAGTGGTCTCTATCAAAATGATCGCATTTTAATTATGCAAATACGATTTATACTTATATATCAAATACGAATGTTCCCTGGATCAAATGTCCTATTTTAATTATGTAATTACTTTATATTTATTTCTAACGGGTGCAGCGGAGCGCACGGATACGGCTAGTACCAAATAAAAATAAATAAAAAAGAGTTAAGTATAGATATCATAGCCAAAAATGTAAACTGTAGCTGTAATTCACAAATTACAGAGTAAGTATAACACTGCGTTAATAAACTCAATATACAGTATTATATAGTAGGCCTAATAGGCTTAACTTATTTATTTAAGAAATTCACTACTACAGAACATGTGTTCCAATTAGTAGGATATCTGATTATAACTATAACTGACATGTAACTAGAATTTAACATATCATGAAACTATTGCTGTATATAACTTACTCAGTACAATAATATTGATAACTCGATGTTATAGCAACTCCACATGTAGAGCTGCTTTCGATTAGTTCAATGAGAGTCAGCTTTTGTTATGACGTCACGTCCGGCAGCTGTAAGTGAGCACTCATTACGTGAAAATAAGTGTTGTCTATGAATTCGGAATTGACTTAAGGGTTCCCTTATTATAAGCAAACACTTATTACTTAAGGGCTCACTCATTTTATAATTGACGACTATGAATTCCACCCGTAGAGTCATAATGACGTATTTTTCTACGTCGATTTCGCTGTCCATACGGTCCGATGCAGAGTAGTGTGTATTGGTCACTTGGAACAATGTACTTCTAAACCGCGCATCAATGGGACGCTGCGTCACAGAGTCTTTTTAACGCTAGTCTGCATCGAGCCTTAGACTGCGAGATTCTCAGTCACAGCCCAGTTCAGATTATCATATAATTTTGTATTCTCAAAAGTGCTCAAAAATATTTAAATTTGACGAAAATTATCATATCAAAACGGAAATGTAAAATTTAAATTTGCTGCTGTCGCGAATTCAGTAATACTCATTTTGTACTCATCAGTCATTAATAAAGACCCCCATTGTTCATCAAAATTTGCATTTCTTGTAGTGATAATATGTTCTCCACTCTCGAGTTCTTTCTTTGAAATTCTTGTAATTTATAACTTAATATTATCTTTGAATTCTTCAAAGCAATAATTGCACTACTCACTCACTTCTTTCAGAGCATAAACTGGTGCTAAGTAAAGGCCAGTGTCTGATCACCGAGTGAAGAAAACAGGTTAGCTGTCCTATGGGGTGTAGATGATAGCATATGCACACATAACGTTTGGTATAGTCAGCGCAGAGGTAATAGCAAGGGCGGCTTTTGGGGCAGTGCCAGTGTGCCATGGCACCACCAATGAAAGAAGCAAAAAATTATATCCTAGAAAGGAGTTGTAATCGTTTATTTTACACATTTCATTCGTATTTCATCTGAACGAGCGCGCGCACAGATCGGGACACACTCTTGCAGCGTTTTTCCGAACGTTGGAGCCAGTTTGGTGTGGCACTGTCTGTATCCATATAACACTGTACAAAAGGCTACTGATTCTAGTTTGTATGCGTTTCTTATGGCAGACTTTGAGCCGAATTCAATTTGACTCAGTAGTTAACATTCCGCCCGCTAGAACGTAGTAATGCAGAAATTGCGCTAGATGGCAGAGTTGTTGGAGACGTTAGGCAGGGAACCATCAAAGGCAGACTTTCAAGAAAACACAAGTTAAAGTTCCAAATCTTATTGTAATGTTACTAATTCAAAACTAATGCACACAACTAGGGTTTGAATGTGTAAATTATTATCCATTTAACTATAGGCCTATTGAATGCAGAAATAGTTAGTCGTGGTTCATTTTATATATATATATATATATATATATATATATATATATATATATATATAATGTAACACTATTTGTTAATTTTGTGTAATATTTGTTTTATTTCGCGGCAACTAAATATCGCTACATTGTTGCTATCGTTGATGCTGTTGATAACAATACATGAGATATGTGCAGGACATGAACATGTGTTATTCAGGCTGCTGCCTTGGATTCATCGACCTGTTTAAATGAAGCGCAAACGTGTTCATTTATTATCTACATCATTTTTCATCTCGTGTGTTTTTGCCAGTAATTTTACTAGTTATAAAAGTTATTTGTATTTCACTTAACAATACTGAGAAAGTTTTGCATTATCTGTATTTTTAAATTTCGTTACCAGTTTCGGAAATGTTATTGCAACTGTTACTAGATGCATTATTAACTGCACTCCTGATTGAATAATTATTGTGACTATTAGACTCTTACTATGTCATACTACTTTTGACCAATAAAACGGTACGAAAGGATGTATTTCAATCAATCATGGCTGCTTATCGCACAATTTTATCGCGTCCCTAGCATTTGTTTAATTTTATCGCCTCCGTAGCATTTACATATATATATATATATATATATATATATATATAATTACAAACCACTCCAGTCGATGCACAGCAGTTTCAAATATGACTCGCATTGACATTCAAGAACAAGAATTAATAAAAATCACTGATCATACCTATGCATCTTCTGAAATCCGATTTACAAATAAATGAAGAGCACCATTCGGAAATCCTGAATAAGTTGAATACACCATGTAGGCCTAAATCAACGAGTTCCACTTCTATTACGCACACGTCCAATATAACATCAATTGAACCACCAACCACATTCAAATTTGAAAATTGTACATTCAATAATTATTCCTTTTAAAATTATTCATTCGGAAATGCTGAATAAGTTGAATACACCACGTAGGCCTAAATCAACGAGTTCCACTTCTATTACGCACACGTCCAATATAACATCAATTGAACCACCAACCACATTCAAATTTGAAAATTGTACATTCAATAATTATTCCTTTTAAAATTATTCATGTTAATTTTTTATGTCATCGTCGTTAATTAAAACTTTTCTAACACTTGTGTATATTAGTTAGGTTATGTTATAGCGTCTGCTATATGATATTATGGATAGTCACGTATCAGAGATTGTTTAATATTAAGATTTATTGAAAATAATCTGTCAAGTGACGTTGATTACTGGGATCCGGATAATTGAAGTGGAATGCAACTGTTTTAATAAAAGTGAAACTGAATCAACAAAGCCTTCTTGACTAGTAACACTGCCATCGTGATATAGATCGAGAACTTCTCGACGAGAAGGCATTGCTAGTAATAACTCACTACTGCCATCTAGCATGCATCTAGCGTAATATTTGTAATGTTGAGATGGTACAATAATACATTTGAAGACAGTTGTATTTTGGTAAGTCAATTAATATTTTATTGTATTGGAGTACTTCGTTACTTCTAATCTTTATATACTTTCTTCTAATCGTGTAATAGTCAATTAAATCCCACTCGAGTTTTGATTTTCTCTAGATAAATGAAAATCTCTAGCGAGATTACTGTTGATAAATTTACTTTCCTATATGCCAAGAGTAGTCAAACGTGAGAAATATGGCCAGAACTGATGGTAGGTCAAAACTCCGGGAAGAGAGGAAGTACATATCTTACCAGAAAACAGATTTCGGCTTTCTTCGCAGCAGTAAACGTTATTCTGGAAGCATGTCCAAGTGTATAATTTTCCAAATCAAGTACATATATATCTGAGAAGCAGTATTCTTCGCACATTCTGACTTCATTTGCCATTGTACATGATCTAACTAGATCTTCATGCGTATAATTAATTGCATCCTTTGTTAGATATTTTATCATAGTAACTCGGTCTCCTTCAGGTGTTGGTTCTGGCATTGGAAACCAACAACTGTAACAACAGAAATTACATGTTTAGTACTAGATAATTATATTTTATCCTTCATCACAGTGAACATTAACTAAACGTCACATTAATCACCTGTAGCATTACCAGTACCACCACAGTAACCACTATTAACATATCAGCACAATGCTCGCTCCTATTTGGCACCACATTATTAAAGTAACCGCCATCATGTTCAATACTACAATACACCCTTGAGTAATATTATCTCTGTCCCAATAATTTCCAATACAGCATTTATTATACCACCCTCATAACCACCAATGCCACTACCATTGCTATTCCAACCTACAGCGTGAAGTTCAACGCTAACATGCTAATTAATAATATATTTTATGCTCGACCATGCCGAAATGTAGTAATTATACACCTGGTAGCAGTCCTTTAATGCGTGTCATTAAAGTACACCTACTCATTAAAGTACAGGTCTTCAGCCAGTGATAGCTCAGCTTACATGTGTTCAGCCAGGGACAAGTCGGCTTTGTACCGTTATAAAACCGCAAGTATCGATTATTCTCGGATATGCAATCGAAAGAGAATTAGCGAAAAGTCACGGAGGCTGGAAATCCACTTATGTTCTGTAACTGTAATAATTAGCGTTAATTGTAAATAATATTCAAATAAATTCAATTTGTCATCTCGTTTTTCAATGTCGAATTCAATAATCAAGTTTATAATATTATAATATTATCAAGTTTAACGGGATTACATCAAGGTCAATGACATTATTGTTCCTCGGAAAAAATCAATACTTTCGCGTCTGCGCACGTCTCACAATTCACGACCTAGAACAAGGTCACTTCCGATCTTGTCAGATACAAATAAAATGTATACATCTGAATACCGGTAATTTCAAGTTAGAAATAAGGTCGTGCATAAAAAGTCGTATGAAATTCGCCTATAATCGTAATTAAGAAGCTCGTATGAAAATTATGAAATTCGTTTGCGCTCTTTTCATAAACATCCATACTCGCTTCTTAATTACTATCATTATAGGCTCGTTGCATAATATACTATTATTATGACCGTCAGAAATTTTATATGATATTCTTATTGAATTTGTTATTCCCAAGAAAGTAGTTCGATTAATTAAAATGTGTCTCAGTGAAAGGTACAGCACAGTTCGTATAGGTCGGTTTCTGTCAGATGCGTTTCCAATTCACTGTGGCTTAAAGCAAGGAAATTCACTATCACCTTTACTTTTTAACTTTGCTCTAAAGTATGCCATTAGGAAAGTCCAGGATAACAGAGAAGGTTTCGAATTGAACGGGTTACATCAGCTTCTTGTCTATGCTTATGACGTGAATATGTTAGGAGAAAATCCACTAACGATTAGGGAAACACGGAAATTTTACTTGAAGCAAGTAAAGAGATAGGTTTGGAAGTAAATTCCAAAAAGACAAAGTATATGATTATGTCTCGTGACAAGAATATTGTACGAAATGGAGATATAAAAATTGGATATTTATCTTTTGAAGAGAAGGAGAAGTTCAAATATCTTGGAGCAACAGTAACAAATGTAAATGATACTCGGGAGGAAATTAAACACAGAATAAATATGGGAAATGCGTGTTATTATTCGGTTGAAAAGCTTTTATCATCCAGTCTGCTGTCAAAAAATCTGAAAGTTGGAATTTATAAAACAGTTACATTACCGGTTGTTCTGTATGGTTGTGAAACTTGGACTCTCACTTTGAGAGAGGAACATAGGTTAAGGGTGTTTGAGAATAAGGTTCTTAGGAAAATATTTGGGGCTTAGAGGGATGAAGTTACAGGAGAATGGAGAAAGTTACACAACGCAGAACTGCACGCATTGTATTCTTCACCTGACATAATTAGGAACATTAAATCCAGACGTTTGAGATAGGCAGGGCATGTAGCACGTATTGGCGAATCCAGAAATGCATATAGAGTGTTAGTTGGGAGACCGGAAGGAAAAAGACCTTTAGAAAGGCCAAGGCGTAGATGGGATGATAATATTAAAATGGATTTGAGATAGGTGGGATATGATAATAGAGACTGAATTGGTCGTGCTCAGGATAGGGACTGATGGCGGGCTTATGTGAGGGCGGCAATGAACCTCTGGGTTACTTAAAAGCCAGTAAGGTAGTTATGACCGTCACAGCCAGAAATGTTAGCCTAACTCTATTATTTTATTCGTTAGATTTCGGAAGTGCCGGCACTAGAAATGTTAAGAAGAAACAGACAAAAATGCACTAAATTATCTGAAATAGAAGCTCAAAATGTGAACTAATATTAAAAATGTGTATAATGGATTTATAAAATTATATTTTGTCGTCTCTTACTGTGCTGCACTTTTAACAAATTTATGTTACTGTGCTTGATCATGTTTTAAATTCCATTCCTTTCACCTGTGAAGAAATAAGGTCACTATCTGTCGAACTATTAATAATTAGGCCTAATAAGAATGAATAATTGAAACTATTTTTTTTAAATACGCAACTAGTAGAATTTCGAGGAGCATCCAGAAAGTAAGTTTCCCGATTTTTCCCCTTGAAAGTAAACGTAATTAGCCGTGTCAATTGCTCATGCGTAACAGATCTATGACGTATCAATCATATGCCAGCCGGACAGGTCCCGCCTGGTGCCAGTAGCGTGGCAGCAGTGGTCCGAAATGGAAGCTCTTATTCCTTCTCCCGCCGCCTGCGAGGTTCAGTCGGTGATATAGTTTTTTAATGCACAAAGCATTGCGCCAATAGAAATTCATCGGCAGCTCTGTCAGGTCTATGGGCCGAACAACATGAGTAAGCAGATGGCGCGTCGCTGGTGTAGGCAGTTTTCCGAAGGTCGTCAAAGTGTCCATGATGAAGAGCGCAGTGGGCGACCGTCCCTCATCAATGATGATCGTGTTGAGCTGGTGCGGCAGTGCATCATGGAGAACCGTCGCTTCACGATTTACGCAGATATCGCGATCCTTGTTGCATGAGATTGTCACTAAGCACCTGCTGTTCAAAAAAGTGTGTGCCAGGTGGGTGCCGAAAAACCTGACAAAATGCAACGTTTAGGAGCAGCACCGACATTTCTGCAACGGTATCACGATGACGGCGACGAGTTCCTCGACAGGATCGTCACGGGCGATGAGGCTTGGATTTCGCACTTCACCCCGGAAACCAAGCAGCAGTCAATGCATTGGCGGCATAGTGGATCTCCGGTCAGGACGAAATTCAAACAGACGCTGTCGGTACGGAAAGTGATGTGCACGGTGTTCTGGGACAGGAAGGGCATTCTGCTCATTGACTTCCTTGCAAGAGGTGAAATAGTGAACGCTGACCCTTACTGTGAAACACTGCGAAAATTGCGACGTGCCATTCAAAACAAGAGGCGTGGAATGCTTACTGCAGGTGTTTTGCTCCTCCATGACAATGCTCGTCCACATATGGCTCGGCGCACAGCAGCTGTTTTGACGGAATTTGGCTGGGAGTTGTTTGATCATTCACCCTACAGTCCTGATCTTTCTCCCAGCGATTTTCATGTTTTCTTGTTCCTCAAGAAATTCCTGTCCTCCGGTGAGCGTTTTGGCAACGACGAAGGGCTGAAAACGTGTGTCACACGCTGGTTCCATTCACAGGCGGCAGAGTTCTACGACAGAGGGATACAAAAGTTGATCCCACGATACAAGTGTCTCATTTCTGATGGTGGCTATGTTGAAAAATAGCTGAAACATTGCTGTACCTGTTGCCAATAAATTTTTTCCTGAAAGTGTGTGTTCTTTAAAAAAAATACTGGATGCGCCTCGTATGAAATTGTCTGGTTGCGTTTTGCTTAACTGGCTTGTTATATTCTCATGCTTCTTATTCTGACTTTCTCTGAGAAGCACTGGACGAAATTGAAAATATGCAATAAAAATAGAATTAAAATTGAAAATGATTCCTATTCCTACCATTCTATTCCCATGCTACAAGAATCTTCTCCCCTTGAATTTTGCTAATACATCAAATCTTTTCAATCTTATGACTTAACGCAAAATGTAAAACAAAATATTCAGTGTTTTATATATACATATATTGTATTATTCTACAAACTTTTTCATCTTCCTAAGGACATCATCAACTACAATAGTGTTTACAATATCAAATATCTAAAATCAATGATAAAAATAATGTAATCACATTTTCAAAAGACTGCATCGTAATAGAGTATGCTAACTTATTATATGTGTAGAATATCGAACATAGTGTACAATTTAACAAAATATTAAAATGAACATACAACATTTATATATTAAGGCATAATCTAGGTCAAATTATATCAAATTCACAGGCCTAAATGGCTATTAATTCTGTGTTATTGATGAAACCACTGAATTGCCTGGCCCTCAACTTCCAGCTATACGACATTACAAAAATCGCAAATTAAACCCCCAATACAGTGAAACCTGTTTAAGACGGAAGTGACATGGTCCTAATTTTTTTTCCGTTGTGGACAGGTTTCCGTATTATTCAGGTGTGACATTAAAATGGAATATTTTGTCATTCATATACATGAAAAACAAAATGGCATGCCGCAAATTGCAAGAAGTACAAAATATTCCATTTAACACTAATCACATTAAATCAGCTTTCTTGTCGCTTATTACGTTGGTGAATCATCTTGATTAAAATCTCATTTTCTGTATAAATGTTATCGTAACTCACTCATCAGTCATTAAACATTACTAAAGTTTACTAATCTCATTCTATTTAATATCTAACACTATACTCTAATACTGTACTGCATATCACTGCACATTACTAATTAACTGGACTAGGAGCCATCTATTAGAAGCCTTGAATTCTGGTTTATTTAATTTCTTTCCCATTTGAATAGCTTGCTTTGCAGGATAGATCCAGAAATTGGCTTGTTCTTTGAAAGGTCATGAAGAACCCATTCTCACAACAGTTCATTTATTTTCACATAAACAGTTGCTTTCTTGTTTCTTTTTTGTCACCAATATCGGCGGCAAGCCACTCACTCATTATGATCTTTAATTTTTAAAGTGTCACACCTGAGTTTTCCACTGAACTTCAACATTAGTTCACACAGACTTTGTTTCTAATTTTCCTTTATCTCAATAACTTTTACTTCATCACTTAATGTTAATGCCACATTTTACGCAACTTTTTTTTTTACCAGGAAATCACTACACTTGCGCTCTGTTTTGCTACGCCAGTATACTGGTATGAAGCATTGAAAATCTTTGAAGGGACTCGTCTACCTAGTCAACAGAGTAATAAAATATATGACCGACAGGCCAACACACCCTCGTACCCTCTAAAATTTTACAAAGAAAACTTGTTTTTATCTTAGTGACCTACATATTTCGTATATTCCTTGAAATTACACGCTGTTTCAAAATATAGTTACAAAATATAGTGTGTCCAAAAATTTTTTTCCGTTTTGAACAGTAGCAGACAGTTTCCGTTTCCGCGTTGGACAGTTTCCGTTTTATTCAGGAAAAATTACACATAATACATACAAATTTCACCGGGACCAATAAATTGTTCCGAAATAGACAGTATTCCGGATTATTCAGGTTCCGATTTGAACAGGTTTCACTGGCAAGCATAATTTTCAGTCATCTAATAATCATGTGAGAAAGTCCATTCGAAAGAGGGAAGTAAATAAAAAAATACGAATATGATTTGGCGCAGTATAATGTTTATAATAAATGAAGGAAAATAGCCCCAAAAATTTTGCGAAAATCAAGCAAAAAACAATGCTGCAAAATGCCTCTTAATGTTATTTCTGGTCATTTTGAAGATGTATTTTGTTCGAAAATAATGTTTCACCACTGTCCAATTTCGCTCTTAATAGTGATTTACCTGACATTTCCATTACTGAAGAAGACATTCATAAGGCCCTGTACGCATTGTCTCCCAACCCGGACCGCGTTATGTTCCCGTATAAAGGGAAGACTCCACTGAAAATCATGAAAATTTTCCCAAATTTTTTTTTTTTAGCTATTTCACTTATTCAGAATTTATATTTTCATACCCCAAACGGATTCAGCTCAATTCTGATTACAAATACTCGTATGTTTACGCTTTTTTAATTAAGGCTGGAAGGGGGTTGTGGAATTTAAAGAGCTGTCAAAATTGTTTTTCATCCAAGAATTCCTTTTTAAAATTTCTGATTACAAATCTAGTAACTTTTTGTTGGCTCCCTGAAGTTACTAGATGAATATAGCGGAGGAGAATATTAATTTACATAAATATTAATTTTATATTCAAACTAGCCGTACCCGTGCGCTCCGCTGCACCAGTTAGAAATAAATATAAAATAATTACATAATTAAAATAGGACATTTGATCCAGGGAACATTCGTGTTTGATATAAGGATAAATCGTTTATTATGTTACTTAATTTAAATTGTATTTGCATAATTAAAATGCGATCATTTTGATCCAGAGACCACTCATTTGGTCATAAAAATTATTTTAGGAAATACAGGAAATGACTGTACAGAATAGTCTATTAAGTTATTTGTGCATAAGAATCTATTTCAATCTTACCTGTCCTCGATTCACTCACAAGTTACTGTAATAACATTATAGCATTATGTCCATCTAGAGAAACTACACTTTCCAATGGTGAATTAATAATTAATTATACAAATCTGTTAATTTAGCTTAAGATATTACTTCATACAAACACAGAAACATTATCTGTAGGCTATCTTTCATAGCTTTCGATTGTTGCTGTCCAAGGTCCCTTATAGACGAAGTAATTTATTTTTTAATTCATTACACGGCCTTAGATGGCAGTTATTTTAATTTTAAAAACTCATTTATCTCATTAAATATCAGTCCTATCAAAATTTTGCAAGGACTAAAACTTATCGAAAATTATTGTTAAAGAAACTTTCGTTATGTAACATTTTTCACAAAAATCAATAATAAGCGAGGTATTTCGATTTATTTAATTCAGGCCCCCTTATAACCCCCCTTTTAAATAATGTATTTTGAATTCCATATAGCCTAAAATCTAAGATACAACGAACTTAATTTATATTCCAATTTTCATCGAAATCCGTTCAGCCATTATCGCGTGAAAAGGTAACAAACATACAGACAGACAGACAGACATACAAACGAAAATTAAAAAAAAAGCGATATTCGGTTTCAGGGTGGTTAATTGTTTATGTTAGGACCAATTATTTTTGGAAAATCGAAAATTACAAGAAAAATTTCGGCTACAGATTTATTGTTAGTATAGATCTATTTTTCTGTGTTCATTTTTGTTGATTCAACACCAACTTTCTTAAGCCAAATATTAATCAATCTGGATGAAATTTTTACTGCAAGTATTTATGAGATATCTGCATGTTTCTATGCATTTATTTTGTGCGAAAAGCTGGTAGTTTATTTTATTAATATTTTTCTTAATGCTGCTAGTTTATTTTTTAAATATTTTTCTTAATATTAATATTAATAAAATGAACTAGCACACTTCTCACAAAATAAATGCATAGAAACATGCAGCTACACAGAAGAAATTATGGACCCAAAATATGTAATGAATTAATTAGAGCTTACCCTGAGCTAAGTACACTTAACACTCATTGATTTAAGAATCAAATCAGATTAATTATTTAATTGTTTAAACTAATCGAGTTAAAAATTGATACTCTAATATTCATGTACTTCTGTATTTTCTATTTGTATATAGACCCTATTATTACATGCAGTATGCATTTTACCATATATTAATGTTATTGTGCTCAATGAACTCTCTTAATTTTGTGATATATTTTGTATAACTGATCTGAACTGCGCCCGAGCACGAGCTTCTGCTCTTTCGGGCTGCAATGCCTAATGTAGCTCATGTGTATAGTATTAAATAAATATTATTATCATAATATCACTAAAAACACCTCATAAATACTTGCAGTAAAAATTTCATCTAGATTGATTAATATTTGGCATAAGAAAGTTGGTGTTGAATCAACAAAAATTAACACAGAAAAATAGATTTGAAAATAAAATGAATATTTATGTAAATTAATATTCTCCTCCGCTACATTCATCTAGTAACTTCAGGTAGCCAACAAAAAGTTACTAGATTTTTATTCAGAAATTTTAAAAAAGAATTCTTCGATGAAAAACAATTTTGACAGCTCTTTAAATTCCACTCCCCTTTCCAGCCTTAATTTAAAAAGTGTAAACATACAGGTATTTGTAATCAGAATTGAGCTGAATCCATTTGGGGTACGAAAATATAAATTCTGATTAAGTGAAATAGCTAAAAAAAAATTTGGAAAAATTTTCATGATTTTCAGTGGAGTCTTCCCTTAAGGGGACACTTCTATGAGTTTTAAAACTTTTACAATTGTCATCCAAAATTAATGAATTTTAAGCTACATAAACATACCTACAATACTATCATCTGTACAAAATTTAGTGCCTTTGGGGCTAATAGTTTTGAAATGATATTTTTTAAATATATTTTATATTGACGTCACTAAAAAGGCTCCTTGCGCCACAATCTTCACAATTTTTAATTCATAGTAGCTCAAAAGCTTGAAAATAGTCACGGGAACATAAATTAATTAGCTTTTTGAGCTCGGTCTAAATAGAGAGCCACAATAAATTTTTAAATCGATTTTCTTAATGTTTCACCATTATTTCACCATAGTTTCTCCTTAAGGCATATAAAAATAACAAAATTCCTAACCTTATTTACCAATGCAATGCTATATTATCTTTCATGCCGTCTCCTCTGAAATAGGCTCGCACAGTTTTAATTTATAAGGGCGGTGATGAAAAAAATATATATAAAAAACTGGAGACCCATAACCATATTTCCTGTCTTGCGAAGAATTATTGAAAGGAGTTGGATTCAAAATTGAGAAGTTGTATTCCAATATATTTCCGCTCGAGACAATAAACGAAGTACTTGTGAAGTTAAGCATCACTTTCCCCTCAAGTTGTATGTATCCCCTTCATTATCATCATCATCTGTAGGACATTTTGATAATGTACTTTAATGGATTCAGGAATTTGGATCACTCTGTCACTTTGGATTTTGAGAATTGCGAACAACCGTTATACACTGAAAAGTAGCGGAAAACTGTTCCAATTCCGCATAACCATTCCTTAAGATCATATGAGAGAATTCGATGAAAGAAACTCACGCCTTCTTTTCTGGAGAGACATAAATTAAATGGATACTATGAGATCAAAGAAAATAACAATTAAAAATATTATATTTACATGAATTCAAAATGTGTCAAATAAATAATTAATATGAAAATTCTATAGAAACAAATTAACAAAAATTTTTTTTATATTCACAGTGTTTTGACGGCATCCTGGTACCATTTACTTCTAGGATTCCAGTCGCACATCAGTTCTGGACACAGTGACTTTAGTGTGTAGTACAAGTCTATGGACTGCTTGGTTCTCTCCATGCTGTTCTTGCAGCGTATCAACCAGCGTTCTAATCGGGCCTCGTGTAAACTGCCTGGTGAAGAAACAAAACAAATTACAGGCTTCCTAATTTGGTTATTTAGATACAGTGTGGTAGCTCGTGCATCAGTGAAAAAGGAGGAAGAGATACCTCGGGAATGTTGGAAAACAACGCAAGGAATCCACAATAATATTTTAAATTCATAAAGATTACGAAATGTGTTGGGGTCTGCTTCAAACCCACGAAATTAAGAGCGAAAAAAGATTTTGTGCAAGATCGTGCGTATTTGCTTGTTTTCCGCACAGAACCAATACGCGGTAAGTGTGAAATACCACATTCAGTATTCCCAACGTTACACAAATAACAATTTCCCTCTTCTTACCGCTTAAGTGCGACATTCATTTTACTGCTTTAGGCTTTTAACATATTATTTTTAGAGACGTTTAACATAGTAATAATTATAAATTGGAAACTTACCACTGCTATTTCACCTAAATTGCAATGTTAATTATTGTTTTTAAATATTTGCAAAAATTAAGTATAGTCTACTACTCCACGAAACTTATTGCATTCCTGATACAAGTAACACTAAGGAAGCCGTGAAAAAATCAACAAGATTCCAGATGCCGATGTTATAACTGCAATATGTTATATAAATAATATTGTTAAAATATTAAAATGACAAATCATTACATAACCTTACCGTTTGTTTTAGGTTCGCATTTATAGACTGGGGGGGGGGAAGACAGACGTATATCACGGCCTGCTGGAGTATAGTAAACACAGATAACTTTTTATAAGCAACAATGTTGAAGAAAGATATTTTGGTGTTCCGAAGTTGCCGTCATTAAACAGAAACCAACATGTAGATTTCATTGCAACTAATTAGAAATTCGTCTTTCAACTACGTTTCGCTTTTTCAATCTTTTCCTCGACCATGAAAACGTCAACATACCGCTCTTCTAACGTATATTACTATTGTGCGAGATCGTGCGTATTTGCTTGTTTTCCGCACAGAACCAATACGCGGTAAGTGTGAAATACCACATTCAGTATTCCCAACGTAACACACATAACAATTTCCCTCTTCTTACCGCTTAAGAGCTACATTCATTTTACTGCTTTAGGCTTTTAACATATTATCTTTAGAGACGTTTAACATAGTAATAATTATAAACTGGAAACTTACCACTGCAATTTCACCTAAATTGCAATGTTAATTATTGTTTTGAAATATTTGCAAAAATTAAGTAAAGTCTACTACTCGACGAAACTTATTGCATTCCTGATACAAGAAACATTAAGGAAGCCGCGAAAAAATCAACAAGATTCCAGATGCCGATGTTATTACTGCAATATGTTATATAACTAATATTGTTGAAATATTAAAATGAAAAATAAATCATTACATAACCTTACCGTTTGTTTTAGGTTTGCATTTATAGACTGGGGGGGGGGGAAGACAGACGTATATCACGGCCTGCTGGAGTATAGTAAACACAGAAAACATTTTATAGCAACAATGTTGAAGAAAGATATTTTGGTTTTCCGAAGTTGCCGTCATTAAACAGAAACCAACATGGAGATTTCATTACAACTAATTAGAAATTCGTCTTTCAGGTATGTAATAAACGATCTTCGCACAAAATAATGTACGATACACGAGCGGTATGTTTGTTTTCATGTTCTCGGAACTTAAAAAAGCTCAACTACGTTTCGCTTTTTCAATATTTTGCTCGACCATGAAAACGTCTGCATACCGCTCTTGTAACGTATATTACTATTGTTCACCATTCTCTGAAAACAAGTTAGAGAGAGAATATTATTATACATATAATTATAAAAGAAACAAGGAAGAAAAAGATGAGGATCAACATATTAACAAATAAATAAAAGGGGATCATAGAGAAGCTGAATAATTGACTCTCACTGTCGCTTTACTTTTGTTGCTACATAAAGTAGACTACATGGGATGTCAGTCGAAAGATGTCAATGGGGACATCGGATGCACATCCTCCCTGTACATCGAACTTTCATCATCATCATCATCATCATCATCATCATCATCATTAGACTTCGTGGAATTGCCACGAGAATCGTAAGGTTTACTACGCACGCGGTATAGACTGTAAGAGAAAGGGGCGTGCGAAGGATGGAGTATGCCTCTGATGTACACACTGAGCAGTATACTGCGGTTACAATAAAACCTGTATCCTGCGTTCAAGAAATATAATGAATGATCATTGAAGTAGGAAACGTCTAAACATGTAATTACACAATTATTTTATAGTGAGATATATTAACTCTTAAAATTTAATGTAATATACTCGCATCATTCTTGAATATGTGCATTGCAGTAAAGAGTTACGTACATTTTGAGCGACTGCAAAGTAACCTCCTCCGATGGTCACTCAAACAGTTTTTATATTGGGAAAATATACGTTCAACAACACACGATGTAATAGGTGCATATTTGAAGAACGGAAAGTCACTGCTTTTTAGTACAACAACTTCAGACGTCTTGTCGTGATCTGATGGTACATCATTTATAATATGAAGTTGTGAATAGGCAGAATTTTTAGCAATAATGTTTCTCAACTTACATTTCACTTTTTCTGAAATTAGTGAATTGTTATTTTAGATAACGGTTTGTAATACTTTATACACTATATTAAGAGCTTCTGAGAGTTGTAGTTTAGACGATTCTAACAGGGTGATGCTTTTGGACACGATTTTAAAATTAGAATCAATGAACAGAATATCTTCCAATAGCTGTTCAGAAGGCAATGATTTTACAACTGCAACAGCGGAACTGTCTGTACTATCCAATGCATCAATTACCTCCATTATTTTCCGTATTGTTCTGCATAATAATTAACAGCATTCAACCACGTTCCCCAACGGGTCAAGACTGGCTGCGGGGGTAAGGGTATTCCAGGGGCAATTATTTGGAACAGCAACACTCTCATTGTAGTATGTTTGATTGAATTCTTGTCTGCACTGAACAAATGTTAATATTTGACTATTCCAACCACAGTAATGCAAAAACAAGTGCTTACATAGGTATACATTAGCTGTAGCTGCTCTATCTATATGGACCGGTCACAACTCTTAACATGAACTGCTTATACTACGAGACCGGGCGGTCGCTCACCTCCTCTATACTACAGTACATCGGCAACCTGATTACATGCTGCGTGTGGCAATTCAACGAAGTCTAATCATCATCATCATCATCATCATCATCGTCATCATCATCGTCCTTGCAGGTATTAGGCCTAGTGGCCTGTTACGGTCTCCGTCCATCTTTTCAGAGGGCGTCCCAAATATCGTCTTCCGGGTGATATATAGCGGAGAATTTGTCTTGGTAGTCTGGAATGGTCCACTCTATTGACGTGGTTAAGCCATTTTTGTCTATAGTGGTTGAGATGTTCATAAATAGGTGTAATTTTCAATTCTTTTGTAATTAGTTCATTCCTTTTGTGGTCAAGCAAGCTGTAGCCGGCAGTCCTCCTTAGAAATATCATTTCCGCAGTTGTTAGGCGTTGAACATCTGAGTTTCGGACAGTCGAGGCCTCACTACCATTCATGAGGACAGGTCTTGCTAGAACTTTATACGCTTTTAACCAGGTATGTTTTTGGGTTTTCGTGGTTGTGAAAACCTGGTTGATGGTTCGTAAGGCTCCATTAAAATGTTGAATATTTTCAGATATATCAGTAACAGGTAAATACGTCAAATTATAACCTAAATATTTAAATGACTTTACCTGTTCTAACGTATGGATTCCAATGCAAATTTTACTCCTAACTGGCTGTTTACCTTGGAACGCCATAATTTTTGTTGTGTTTGGGGAAATTTTCATATTGAAATTTTGTGCTATTATATTCTGATGATATATTGAGTATTGCAGCTCGTCTTCATTTGTAGCAAAAAGAACCTGATCGTCTGCATATAATAATGTATCTAGAGTACAATTTCGGAAGAGCGGAATGTTTCCATGAATTGTTAGTCGCCAAAGTCTGATGATGGAGTTGATGTATACAGGGTGTTTAAAAATACGGGACATAATTTCAGGTATGTATTTCCCACATGCATACAATCAAAATAGTTCATTACAACATGTGTCCGGAAATGCTTTATTTCCGAGTTATGGCCTTCACAACATTGAAATTCACCGGAACGTTTTTCTTTCCGCAGGTCGTTGCCGTCAAAGGAGACATTAAGAGGGCACTCTGACAGTTCATTCCGAGGCGAAGGTTACATTCAGTGTTGTGTAGGCGTTAGACTGTGCGACATGTATTCAAATCAAACAGACTTACGGGGCAGGCTTACACAAACTTCCTGGAAAACACCATACCTCATGTTTTAGAAGACAGTCCACTGATCAATCGTCAACACATTCCCTTCTTGCATGATGGCGCTCCTACACCTAAATACCTAAACATATTCATTGAAATTATATACGCCTAACTACATTTATAAAATATTTTGTTCAAATGTGAACTCTAAAAAGTGTGAACTGGAAAAGGGTGCTCTTCATCGTGACTCCGTTACGTTGTACTGTAGAATTAAGATTACCTTCATTGATACAAATGAAAAGCTTAAATATTTAGGGTTACTTTCACTGACGAAGTTGTATTTGATCAACATAATATTATCCCACTTTTCACTATTAATTTTGATAATTTAATCTCCAGTCATCTGCTTAAACATCAGCATATGAAAACCACAGGCTAAAAACGTGATAATCCCAAAATGATGCATTTTCCGTTTTAGACGTCATGCAATACCTCAGGCAGTGTAGATTTATGTAGTTTAACTGAACAGAATAACAACATAATTAGGTAAAAGCAATATCAAGAATGATAACCCAAATGCAATAGAATATAATGGGCCTTGAACCTTTCAACTTGCTCTCCTGTAGAAACAATAAAACGTGACTTACCAGGTTTTTTTCCTGTACTCTTCATATTTGGCCAAGGATCATTTATTCACTTCAAAGTACAACATTTAATAAAATTCTAAACAGTTTTTACATAACATTGACAAATTATTCGTATGGGCGCTCAGGATATTCTATGTTTATCACATGACTGTCCTACCGTTGTGCTATATGCTGCGAGAAACTTCGTGACTTTAGAATAGTTAAATTTGAATGAGAAGACAATGTGCAGCACAAGAATATTTTAGTCATATTCTCAAAATGAATTATTAACATTTTCATTCTGAGGATTGAAAAGCAAGAAAATCTTCTCAGCTTAAATTTTTCTCGCACAAAAAGGAAAACGGTGGTAACGTACACAGAAAACCGGAAATCTGACTCTTGGATCAGCACAGAAAAGCATTATCCTCCTCGGAGTGGACTAATACCTTCAACATGTCCACTAACATCAGCAATACAATCTGTTCCTCGTCGTTCCTTGATAGACCAACTCTTCCGCCAGTGGTTTTCCAGAAATTCGAATTTCTTAGTCATGATTTGTACTACTGCCCAAAAGAGGCATTGTTGTGGGATATACGTTACAGATTTCTAAATTTTATTGCAATTAGTCTTCGTAAAGCATAGTGGAAACTGTACGAAAAGATTCATTGAATAGCAGAGGATGAGGCAACAAGAGGACGGACATTGTGGCAATCGATCGATGCAATCCTATTTTAGATCCGACAATACTGTACGTTTGAAAAGAGATCAGTAGCAGGTCATTCAAATAAATGACGAAAAGAGTCCATCTACAGCGAATGTATTCCTCACTTATGTCAGAGGTACAGGGACATCATTTTATTTTTACTTCAATTTTTATTGTACCTGAGTTTTTGAATGTACTTCACTCCCACCCCTTCTACTAAGGAAGTTCCAACTCCACACAGAACCAAGACCGCAGATAGTAAGCAGTACTGAGTTACTGAGTATAGTACGTTCCAGAAATATGTTCGCGTTTTCCAGTGACGAAAGAGCTTTCAATATTGAATCATATTTTCGCACAGGTACTGTCCGTTTGCCTACGCCGCATCCCGATTTCCCCCACCTGCTTCTGCTTGCCCCTCTGTAAAAGCTGGGCTGTCTTAGCTCTTTTATGAAAACATTAATTTCTCTTAGGAATTGGACGTTTACGTAATATTATACAGCTGTTTAATTTAACTTAAATAAAATGGCCTCGTTAAGTAATTAACTGTCACGTGATTTCCTCCCTCTCTACAATCCTGCGGCATAACCACTTGAACGGACAGTAGATAGCATGTCTGAGTAATTTTATTTTTTCGGGTCGGGCAGAAGTGAAGATTGAATTCACAGTACGTAGAGTATGTACAGAATTATTTCAACATGAGTTACTAGTACGAAGGACGAAACTGGCAATTGGAATTAGATGCAATAGTCTATAGTGCGATAATATGCACAAAAGAACTGAAGTCTGTATCGAAATGAACGGCCATCATTTTCAAAATTGTGTTTAAATATTCATATTGTGATTATTTTTCAATTCAACTTCTTTCTCTATATTGTACGCTAATGTGCTGTAGACAGTATACACTGCATAATGAATACGTTCGCATGGATAACTCACTTCGTGAATAAAAACACTTATTCTTAATACAGTACTGTACTTTGATTAAAGAAATCTTAATGAAAATTATCAAACTCAAAATCACGATATTTCCTAGTTTACATAAATGTATGAACTACTTTTCTTCCTTCCTATACCTAGTAGAGTGATTTGTGTTTTACGCCATATCATCGAATTCCAGTCTTGGAAGGGGGAGCAAGAAGTGTTTCCGGTTCTGTAAAGGTATAGACAGGTTAATATTAAAAATGTTAGTAAAAATAAAATGATGTCCTTGTACAACATTACAAATACTGTATAGGATTACCTCTTTTTTGGTGCAAGAGTAATATTATTTCAATTCACGAAATCCACTCATCTTGTCCCCAACAACTAAATGTAGGTTCCAAACTTCAGCATTATGTGAAGATGTGATTGTATGTTTGTATAATGATGCTGAGGGATTGGGTATTCATTTTGCATAGTAATTCATATAGTGGCTATATTATTTTCACACACTATTTTTGGCAATATATTGTACATTATTTCGTCTTTTCCTTCAAATTATTAGCTGAAATGTTGGAAACGTTTATTATGCATTTTGGAATCTTGGGGTCAGCCGAAGTTTTCGTTAAAATGTTCCTTATTTTGGAAATTTTTTATATCTATAACTCATTAAATTTAGGAGTATTTAATATGGCCTATATAGGCTTGGATTTAGACAGAATCGTTAAGTTTAACTTAGAAAGCATGTTGCAAATATTCAGGTTGTCAATATTAATACAGATAATACAATATAATATTTGTTTTCTTCAGTCTTATGAAAAATCAATTATTAAAACAATGACATATATTTCATAACGTGTAGTCATTGAGTTTTATGCAAAGTAAGTTACGAACGTTTTCGCCCATTCAGGCATCTTCAGGTTCTGTGTACAATATCTCATTATTAATCTGTATGATAATTACAATGATAGTCGATGAGATGGACTGTTTAAAATTAAGCATGATATATAAAATGTACAAGCATACTTCCTTACTTACTTACAAATGGCTTTTAAGGAACCCGAAGGTTCATTGCCGCCCTCACATAAGCCCGCCATCGGTCCCTATCCTGTGCAAGATTAATCCAGTCTCTATCATCATACCCCACCTTCCTCAAATCCATTTTAATATTATCCTCCCATCTACGTCTCGGCCTCCCTAAAGGTCTTTTTCCCTCCGGTCTCCCAACTAATACTCCATATGCATTTCTGGATTCGCCCATACGTGCTACATGCCCTGCCCATCTCAAACGTCTGGATTTAATGTTCCTAATTATGTCAGTTGAAGAATACAATGCGTGCAGTTCTGTGTTGTGTAACTTTCTCCATTCTCCTGTAACTTCATCCCGCTTAGCCCAAAATATTTTCCTAAGCACCTTATTCTCAAACACCCTTAACCTATATTCCTCTCTCAGAGTGAGAGTCCAAGTTTCACAACCATACAGAACAACCGGTAATATAACTGTTTTATAAATTCTAACTTTCAGATTTTTGGACAGCAGACTGGATGATAAGAGCTTCTCAACCGAATAATAACACGCATTTCCCATATTTATTCTGCGTTTAATTTCCTCCCGAGTGTCATTTACGTTTGTTACTGTTGCTCGCAGATATTTGAACTTCTCCACCTGTTAAAAAGATAAATTTCCAATTTTTATATTTCCATTTCGTACAATATTCTCGTCACGAGACATAATCATATACTTTGTCTTTTCGGGATTTCCTTCCAAACCGATCGCTTTACTTGCTTCAAGTAAAATTTCCGTATTTTCCCTAATCGTTTGTGTATTTTCTCCTAACATATTCACGTCATCCGCATAGACAAGAAGCTGATGTAACCCGTTCAATTCTAAACCCTGTCTATTATCCTGAACTTTCCTAATGGCATATTCTAAAGCGAAGTTAAAAAGTAAAGGTGATAGTGCACCTCCCTGCTTTAGCCCGCAGTGAATTGGAAAAGCATCAGATAGAAACTGACCTATACGGACTCTGCTGTATGTTTCACTGAGACACATTTTAATTAATCGAACTAGTTTATGTACAAGCATATGCATTAAAATGTAATCATGTTACAAGGTCATAAAATTGTAAAAATTGTGAACACGCAGTGTTTTACATTTTAAACTTCATAATACTCGGTGTAGATCTTTTTTGTAGATTCCATTAAATTGATGAATAGTATCTGAAATATATAATTATGAAATAGAAAATAGCAAACCTTCAAACTTAAGAGTGTGATTGGATTGAATTATCAAATGTACTCACGTTTTTAAAACGTGGCAACCACACAGGCTGTTGTGATATACCATTATGATCTGAAGTAGTGTTTATCTGTAATGAAAACTCTAATGTGAATTTTTTTTTGAAAATTTTCACGTAGATTTTAATTATGCGTATGCTCGTACATTATATATATATATATATATATATATATATATATATATATATATATATATATATACACTTACTTACTTACAAATGGCTTTTAAGGAACCCGAAGGTTCATTGCCGCCCTCACATAAGCCCGCCAGCGGTCCCTATCCTGTGCAAGATTAATCCAGTCTCTATCATCATACCCCACCTCCCTCAGATCCATTTTAATATTATCCTCCCATCTACGTCTCGGCCTCCCTAAAGGTCTTTTTCCCTCCGGTCTCCCAACTAACACTCTATATGCATTTCTGGATTCGCCCATACGTGCTACATGCCCTGCCCATCTCAAACGTCTGGATTTAATGTTCCTAATTATGTCAGGTGAAGAATACAATGCGTGCAGTTCTGTGTTGTGTAACTTTCTCCATTCTCCTGTAACTTCATCCCGCTTAGCCCCAAATATTTTCCTTAGCACCTTATTCTCAAACATATATATATATATATATATATATATATATATATATATATCATGATTAATTTTAAACAGTCCATCTCATCGACTATCATTGTAATTATCGTACAGATTAATAATGAGATATTGTACACAGAACCTGAAGATGCCTGAATGGGCGAAAAAATTCGTAACTTACTTTGTATAAAACTCAATGACTTCATGTTATGAAATATATTATGTCATTGTTTTAATAATTAATTTGTCATAAGACTGAATAAGACAAATATTATATTGTATTATCTGTAGAATTGTTAAGGTTTGACATAAATTTAATCCAGGTGTGTTCGGCGAGGGCATTTCTTCCCTTTAAACGAGGAGCAACATTGATTTAGAATATCATTTAAGCGTGTGCCTGCATGAAATTCTGATATTCTACCTCGTTTACGGACTAGAAACGGCCGCGCTAACATACCTGACTTATCAGAAATAAAATAGTACAATGTAACTGAACGAAGGTATTGATTAACGTGCAACACATATGTGTATATTTGTTACGTACCAGATTCTTCAGGCAGATGGGGCTCCATGGCTAGCCATTTCTTCAGAGCTTCTACTGATTCCTTCACTCTTTCTTCATTTAATCCCAATTCTTGCCAGACTTTTTTAACCACGTCTTTACCCGGGCCTCGGAATTCTTTCGCCATTATAATTCGTAATCTGGAAATAGAAATAAATAAACATTGGTTCGTTTAATAAACGTGTAATGCTTATATTTAACATGTTGTAGCTTCAAGAAGTGGAAATGATGATTCATTTTGAATTTGTATCTGTGTGTTACGTGATTACGTAATTGAGAAGTGTTGAATCAAAAAGCGCTCAGCTCATCCGGAGACGAAATGCTTTTCCAAACGGCTTCCCCCCCTGTTTCTGTAGAGCTGAATCGACCTGTGAAACCAGTTTCTTTCAGAAAGCGCTCCTTCACAATCCAAAATAGCTTGTCAGATACCTCTGAGTAAATGGAGGTGTTTGGAACAAACAGAGCTTTGTAACATAGATGAAAATAATCTAGTATTTTCCGCTGCGTTGTTCCTTGTGGAAGCAATTTCTGAAACTTGCTGGATTCATATGGCAAAGCAACCTGATATTATTGGTGAGCTGACGGTTTCGCTCAATTTTATTATCAACAGTGGCGGCTAAAAATAAGTTGAAATGAAATTTGTTCAGTGAGAGATTTGCAGCGTTGTATGATAATATAAGACGTGGGGATAATTCTAGTAAATATTAATTAATATAGAATTCGAAGTACCGATTGCAGCTTCTAGTGTGGAGATAAGATAAAGTTCGAACAGTAAAGAAACTAACACATACAGTATAACTAAGGTATCATAACTTATATTCATACTTTGTTACTAAAGAATCTATAATATAAAGTAATAATAGGACATTATTCAACGAGCCTATAATGATAGTAATTAAGAGGCGAGTATGTTTATGAAACGAGCCCAAGCGAGTTTCTTAATTTTCATACGAGCGTCTTAATTACCATTATAGGAAAGTTTCATACGACTTTTTATGCTCGACCATATATCTAACTTGAAATGATTCAGAAGTATTCATTTTATTTGTATCTGACAGAAGATCGGAAGTGACCTTGTTCATAGCTCTTAAATTGTGAGATGTGCGCAGACGCGAAATTATTGATTTTTTTTTCGAGGAACACTAATGTCATTGACCTTGATGTAATGTAACATGAACTAATTTTGATATAACCTGGAAATTGATTTAAAATTGAAAAACAAGATTACAAATTGAATTTATTTGAATATTATTTACAATTAACGGTAATTAATTATTATAGTAACAGAACATAACCTTCTCCGACAGTATTGGATTTCCAGCCTCCGTGACGTTTCCCTCGTTGTCTTTCGATTGCATATCCGAGAATAATAAAACCTGAACTTTAATGAATGGGTGTACTTTAATGACATGCATTAAAGGACAGCTACCGGGTGTATAATTACTACATTTCGGCATGGTCGAGCATAAAATTTATTGTATTACTTCGATATTAATTTAAACTTATGAACATTTCTGTTAAGGAAATGATACATTATTTTATATAATTTTCTTGACATGCCTTCTTAAAATTGTGTTTTATAAAAAAAAAAAGTGACATAAGGAACCTTAAATTTGTTTCTGAGTGGATTATTTATAACTCCTCATATGTTTCACTGAAGTTATCAAATTAAATTATGCATTTCTGTAGTCGTATCAATAATACCAATAATAAGCGAGATATTTCGATTTATTTAATTCAGGCCCCCTTATAACCCCCTTTTAAATAAAGTATTTTGATTACCATATAGCCTAAAATCTAAGTTACAACGAACTTAATTTATATTCCAATTTTCATATAAATCGGTTCAGCCATTATGGCGTGAAAAGGTAACAAACATCCAGACAGACAGACAGACATACAAAGAAAAATGTCAAAAAAGCGATTTTCGGTTTCAGGATGGTTAATTATACATGTTAACGCCAATTATTTTTGGAAAATCGAAAATTACCAGAAAAATTTTGGTTGCAGATTTATTATTAATGTGGATGATATATCAATGAGTAAAAAGAAGAAATCTGAAGCATGAAGAACCATACATGTTACGTAATTATTTAAGCACAAGAAACTGACCACCCTACCTCATTATATCCTGGCCTAGTTGTCTTATAAGTGGTGCCTTGTTGGTATCACTTGTGAGGTTCAGACCTGTCTTCGTACAGTTAACTAAACAACAATACTTCATTTCTAGTAAATCTTCTTCTTCTTCTTCTTCTTCTTCTTCTTCTTCTTCTTCTTCTATGGTACAACAGCCTTCTTAGGCCAAGACTGCCTCAATGATAAGTAAATGTTTTTTGGTATTTTTCTTTTCTTTTAAGATTATACTACAATTAATAAAATAAAATCCAATTAAATAGGCCTAATAATAATAATAACTAAATTACAATTATTAAACCTGTTGGTTGTTAAAGTACGTATTCTTAGATATGCCAGTATTAATGCATTCATTACAATAATATCTAAATAATATTTCGTAATGTTTTTAATGATTAAAAATAACCAAAACATCTTAGGAATTCACAAATAATTATTCTAAATTAAAACTACTTTTATCTTAAATCTGGTCTCAAATTTTTTTTCTCAAGTTCTTCAGTCTATTTGTTACACTGGTCTTGATTCAAATTAGGTAACACTTTTACATTAATGAAGTGGTAACGGTTACCCACTGAAGCTTGAGTCTCCCACAATTTCACTTTCCCTAATAAAGCCTTTATTTCTCCATACATTTGCGGTATTAAGGACATTTTTTCTTCGGAGATGTACACAGACTGATCGTCACATCATCTACTCAAACGACGCGGTCAGTGACTTACGGAGATACACGAACTACTTCCGCATCTTCTTCCACTCTTACATTTAAAACGAGAGAGGAGGAAGTGCTCCGAGAAGGCCCTATTGAGACATCTGTTGTAGATAGTAGGCCACGTAATCTTCATAAATTTCTGAATTGGTCTTACTACCATCAAAGAAATGTCTCGAAGTAATTGCTAGCTTGTAATGACTCAATTTTTGGTATAGATTCAGTGAACTGTCTAATGCCTTCTATGATATTCGCATCACTTTTTGGCTGCTTACAGTTTCTCCCTCTTTTATTCCCTTCCATAAGAACATTCGCTGCCTCGTCTTGTTTCTCCAGTCCCTACCGCGTACATGGGAAGACTATTAACAAATAAAGAATGCATAAGGAATAATTTGGAGACTAGGACACTTTTTGGTCACTGCGTTAGAAATAGGAGGCTGTGGATGGTTTACTATTAACAAATAAAGAATGCATGAGGAATAACTTGGAGACTAGGACACTTTTTTGGTCACTGCGTTAGAAATAGGAGGCTGTGGATGGTTTGCTATTAATAAATAAAGAATGCATAGGGAATAACTTGGAGACTAGGACACTTTTTTGGTCACTGCGTTAGAAATAGGAGGCTGTGGATGGTCTGCTATTAACAAATAAAGAACGCATAAGGAACAACTTGGAGACTAGGACACATTTTTGGTCACTGCGTTATAAATAGGAGGCTGTGGATGGTCTACTATTAAGAAATAAAGAATGCATAAGGAATAACTTGGAGATTAGGACACTTTTTTGGTCAATGCGTTAGAAATACGAGGCTGTGGATGTTCTACTATTAACAAATAAAGAATGCATAAGGAATAACTTGGAGATTAGGACACTTTTTTGGTCAATGCGTTAGAAATACGAGGCTGTGGATGTTCTACTATTAACAAATAAAGAATGCATAAGGAATAACTTGGAGATTAGGACACTTTTTTGGTCACTGCGTTAGAAATACGAGGCTGTGGATGGTCTACTATTAACAAATAAATAATGCATAAGGAATAACTTGGAGATTAGGACACTTTTTTGGTCAATGCGTTAGAAATACGAGGCTGTGGATGTTCTACTATTAACAAATAAAGAAAGCATAAGGAATAACTTGGAGATTAGGACACTTTTTTGGTCACTGCGTTAGAAATACGAGGCTGTGGATGTTCTACTATTAACAAATAAAGAAAGCATAAGGAATAACTTGGAGATTAGGACACTTTTTTGGTCACTGCGTTAGAAATACGAGGCTGTGGATGGTCTACTATTAACAAATAAAGAATGCATAAGGAATAACTTGGAGATTAGGACACTTTTTTGGTCAATGCGTTAGAAATAGAAGGCTGTGGATGTTCTACTATTAACAAATAAAGAAAGCATAAGGAATAACTTGGAGATTAGGACACTTTTTCGGTCGCTGCGTTAGAAATAGGAGGCTGTGGATGGTCTGCTATTAACAAATAAAGAATGCATAAGGAATAACTTGGAGATTAGGACACTTTTTTGGTCACTGCGTTAGAAACAGGAGGCTGTGGATGGTCTACTATTAACAAATAAAGAATGCATAAGGAATAACTTGGAAATTAGGACACTTTTTTGGTCAATGCGTTAGAAATAGGAGGCTGTGGATGTTCTACTATTAACAAATAAAGAATGCGTAAGGAATAACTTGGAGACTAGGACTCCTTTTTGGTCACTGCGTTAGAAATAGGAGGCTGTGGATAGTCTACTATTAACAAATGAAGAATGCACAAGGAATAACTTGGAGACTAGGACACATTTTTGGTCACTGCGTTAGAAATAGGAGGCTGTGGATGGTCTACTGCCACCAGCACACACGAAAATTCCATTCCAGGACTAGCTTCATTCACCATTTGCTTTCCTAAGCTTTTCAGGATTACACTCAAACGGTGAAACTACGAAATTTTATAATCTAAAATATGCGCCTTAAGCTCAAATAATGCCATATAAATTGCTAAAATAAAGTTACAAATCTAAATATTACAAACTACTCTCGCATGTCCATAATTTATTTTCAGCAAGAGTGTCATAATCAGGTTAATTTTAAATTTATTCTTTCAAAATAACATGAAGATTAATTGTAATAACAACATAAGTATAAAGAGTAAATCCAGGGGTTGGATATTAATATATTTCTGAAAGATCGTCGTACTTCGAAATATGACTTTCTGGGCTTATAATAATTTTCATCCAAAAACGTCATAGTTCCAAATGTAACTCTCTTGAATTCAAATTATGGCAATCTAGTTACGCTTACTTTCTCATAATTAACGTTACATTATAAAATAATACTCTATTGATACAAATAAAACGAATCTTAATTCTCTCTTCTCGATAATAAATTTCCAACACAAAATGTAGCGTT
The DNA here is from genome assembly GCF_040183065.1 of Periplaneta americana. Lineage (NCBI taxonomy): Eukaryota > Metazoa > Arthropoda > Insecta > Blattodea > Blattidae > Periplaneta > Periplaneta americana. The sequence continues at coordinate 5,751,436 of NC_091129.1, read as the reverse complement.
CTTCGTGAAAAACGTGTAGTGATAACAAGGAAAGATCTAAAACACAGTCGGCCTCGGCAGCGTAGTTGGTATAGAGCTGGCCTTCTATGCTCGATGTTCCGGGTTCGATCCCAGCCGAGCTCGATGGCATTTAAGTGTTTTAAATGAGGCAGGCTCATGTCGGTAGATTTACTACCATGTAAAAGGACTCCTGCGGGAGAAAATTCCGACACATCGGCGACGCTGATATAACCTCTACAGTTGTAAACGTCTTTAAATAAACCATAATTTAATTTGTAAAGCACAATTGAAATATACCATTTTTACTATTAAGCTAATCACGAAATTCTTTGAGTGCATCGACGTCACAAGTATCCTCAAGCGGGTAATTTTGGAATCTGAGTTATAACAATTTGCCAGTTGAAAGTGCATCTCAAAATGATTCCTCCTAAAACAGTAATTCAAAACTGATTACTTTTGAGTTGTAACATCCTTCTTTCAAATAAACGACATGGGAAAAAATATTGTCTGTGAAACTACAGCACTTTACAATTACATTCTTGGATTATAAGGACTAGAAGACAAAGCTCTGTTCTTATTTAACAAATCGTAAAGCGCCATGACACAACACCTACCAACTACTGAGGTAGTTCGCTGAAGCCGACGACTCTGTTCAAATTATACTCACACGAATAACAACATCGGTTATAAAGTACATAAGGTGCTGGTGGTTTATTTTTCGAGATAATGCCATTTATTCACCATTTCCTTCCATAACATTCACTTGTACATTAGTTTGAAACTACTTCATCAAGTCAGAATGAAGATAAAAACGTGAGGTTTGGAACTGAATTACTAGTACGGAAGACCTAATTAACACATGGACTTAGAAATCTATATATATAATTTGAACTGGTAATGGAAATTACGGGAAAACGGCTGAACGGATTTTAATAATTGGCCCCTCATTTTGAAGCTTGGAACCCAAAGTTTTTCGTAAAAATTAGAGGTGTTTTCAGTGAAATGTCAATTTTCCCACATAATTTTCCTATTTTCCAAAATCCATCTGTTGTCAGTTTTGAGAACTAATTTTATTCAATAACGGCCGACTTGATTGAATTTCAGAACAAAACACACACTACAATAAACAATAGGCTATTACACGAAGGCCATGACCTGCAGGATTGCCGACATATTTAGAGCTCAATTCAATTTCTTATTAAAAACTGATTCTGCAGTGTATAATTTTCTGCGTACATATGTGTATTGGATATTCAAATCTACGAAACGTGAGGTGGTTTGATGACATTATTACCATTAGAAATTAAATATTATTATAGTTAATATCATGATGCATCTATTTTTTCATTAATTGTACGTAATATTGATGCTACATTGGTGACATGAAAGTGAAACGTTTTGAGGTTATGTAAGTAAATGTAGAGAATATCTTAATTTAGATCTTCATTTCTATAATTTACTGAGTGGCTGCTATATATAACTACAAAACTTAAGTAAGATAATACCTAATATTGTTATTAAAAATAAAATATTTTTATACTTATTAACCCAGTGGGATTGGGTCTTTTTCATATACTTAATGGCGGTGTAGTGTAGATATCGATATGTGTCATTGTCTTCAGTATTGGCTCGAGAGAGCGCAAAAATTACAGTTCCTAAGGAAAGATAAAAAGGTATTACTTACTGATAAAATAAGAGGCCTAGAAAATTTTGTAGTCTCCAGATCATTTCAGCAAGATCTCTTAGTAGAATAAAATAATTTTACGCTCTACATTTCAAGTTCTACATGCAGCAGCTATACGAAAATGCTATTGTTCGAAAGCTTAGCAAACCTGACATTTTTTAAACTTTTGCCTACAATCCACAATGACCTTGAATAGCTACTGCTATCGTCCTGACATTGATACTTGCGTTTTCGCATTGAAACTCAAAAACTGAAGTTGGATAGGTTCAAGAAAAAGTATTTGGCCTAAAAAAATCCACTCAGAGGGAGTATGTTTCATTATTATGGAAGCGAATAACCATCAACAAGACAAGTATTCTTCATTGAAAATTAATCTGAAAATTTTTATTTGAACGTCTAACGAATTTAGTTTGCAGCAGCATTTGCTGCACAAGCCACTAGTATCACTATATTCTGGAATTAGGTTATATTCATCAATAAGAAGAGAAAGCAGGTCTCTCTTGTTTTGAACTAACAGTGACGACCCTATATGACGTCATGTGATATAAATTCGTACTTACGTAGTTCTGGTTCAACCCTCAGATTTGCAAGAACCCGTCACTCCGTGGTTCCCAGCTCTCACTGTCTTGTTCCTTGAAGATTGTGTTATAATAATAATACATCGGTGGAACATGTTTGCGTAATACCTCTCAAAATTGAATATACGCCAATTTTTTTATCGCATGTTGTTTTAAAACACGATAGTGGACATATATAGGGTGATTCAGAAGGATTTTCCATCCCTTACGGAGCTTATTTCCGAAGACATCTGAGCAAAATTGCCATATTAACATTTGTTCTAATCTCAATATCTTCAGAATTAGACTAAAATTAAATTGTTAGTAAAATACCATTATTCTTGATTTTCAAGGGTAAAAGAATGTTACAAATAGAGAATGAACTAACTACAATAGTAATATACGTTACAAGAGCGGTATGTTGACGTTTTCATGGTCGAGGAAAAGATTGAAAAAGCGAAACGTAGTTGAGCTTTTTAATTTCCGAGAACATGAAAACAAACATGCCGCTCGTGTATCGTACATTATTTTGTGCGAAGATCGTTTATTACATACCTGAAAGACGAATTTCTAATTAGTTGCAATGAAATCTCCATGTTGGTTTCTGTTTAATGACGCCAACTTCGGAACACCAAAATATCTTTTTTCAACATTGTTGCTGTAAAATGTTTTCTGTGTTTACTATATTCCAGCAGGCCGTGATACACGCCTGTCTTTTTTTTCCCCAGTGTATAAATGCGAACTTAAAACAAACGGTAAGGTTATGTAATGATTTATTTTTCATTTTAATATTTTAACAATATTATTTATATAACATTTTGCAGTAATAACATCGGCATCTGGAATCTCGTTGATTTTTTCACGGCTTCTTTAATGTTACTTGTATCAGGAATGCAATAAGTTTCGTGGAGTAGTAGACTTTACTTAATTTTTGCAAATATTTAAAAACAATAATTAACATTGCAATTTAGGTGAAATTGCAGTGGTAAGTTTCCAATTTATAATTATTACTATGTTAAAGGTCTCTAAAAATAATATGTTAAAAGCCTAAAGCAGTAAAATGAATGTCGCGCTTAAGCGGTAAGAAGAGGGAAATTGTTATGTGTGTTACGTTGGGAATACTGAATGTGGTATTTCACACTTACCGCGTATTGGTTCTGTGCGGAAAACAAGCAAATACGCACGATCTCGCACAAAATCACATTTTCATAACTATTTAATATAACAACTTTACAAATGACGCCACTTTTGTAAAATATTTAAGACTGTACATTAAGATGCATAATTGAAATGTAAAGAATGAAGTTCCAAAAGTCATATGAGTTGAAATAATTTTTGTGTTAAGTGTATAAGAAAGATTTAATTTTATAGTTAAGAATTGAAAAACAAAATCTGTGGCAAGAAATTAACAACACATTTTTAGCTTCAGAATACTAGCTAATTAAAGAAATGACACTTCTGAATGCTTTATTCTCTATTTGTAATATTTTTTACCTTTAAAACTAAATAAAAAAGGTAATTTACTAACAATTTCAAATTAGTGTAACTCTGAAAATATTGAGATTAGGACAAATGTTTATATGACATTTTTTGCTCAGAATGTTTTCGGAAATAAGCTCCAAGTGACAGTAAATCCTCGTGAATATGGTATAATAACCATAGACTACCCTTGCGTTCATTGCACTTGTTAGAAATAAATATTAAGTAATTACATAATTGAAATAGGAGATTTGGTCCAGAGAACATCCGTGTTTCATAGAAGCGTAAATCATTTAATATGTTACTTAATTGAAATTGTATTTAAATAATTAATATTTGACCATTTTAGTCCAGAGAGCACTCATTTCCTGCAAGGACAATTCACAGTATAAGTCGTTGTTCAGAGATAATCGGCATGCATTTGTGATGGAGAATTTGGAGATGAACTTTGTTGTTCACTGCAATTCTCGGCCAACTACTAGCACTCAAGTGTGGTTGGTGAGTACCTAGTAACATTTTTTTTGAAGCTAAGTAAAATATTTTTGTCACATTAAAAAAAAATATTTTAGCAAATATTTTCGTGCTTTTTAGCACATAAAAATAAATATATTTAAATTTTTAGCACATAAATATCTGCTCCCTAGTGATGACATTAACATTCACCCACTTATGATGCTTGTGCTGTTTGTTTATAAGTGTTTCACACAGTGCTCAGATATGTGACGATGAGTGATCACTGTTTCGAGGTTGTGTTACAATAATTTTGTGCTTGAAGCGTGTGTTAATACAGACTTGCAGATTGACAACGCCTTGCCCAGTGTATACAAAACATCCATTCCCATGCATACAAACTTGTTATGTCTTTAGTTTATCGCAACTTAGGTCACACCAGCACAACCTTTGAGTGCACGGCCATTATCGAGTATGCGGGCCAACTATGTGTTGTGGTTCAACATATCGTGACCTCCACACCATTGCTGGTCACATGTGTGTCAAAAGTACGATCAGATTGTTTTAGTGCAATTTATTTGTGAAACTATTTAGAGATACGAGTTAATTGACGGGAAGTAAGTTAAGAAGTGGAAAAATACTGGTGTTATTTGTAATGTCACGTTATTCTATTGCAGAGAGAAAAACATACATAAATCATCGCGGAAGTCTGATTCTCAACATGATGCGATTGACTGGTATGAATGCACGCCAGTGTCATAAAGGGTTACTTGAAGCTTGTGGCAACGATGCACTACCGTATCCGACGGTAGCAAGATTGTTCTCTGCATTTCGTACGGGTCGGAATGAGACCAATGTTGCCAACTCAGAATTCCATTTACCGCTACACAAGCTTAAAAAACCGCTAAACTCTACTGGAAAAACCCCAGATTTTTATTAACACATCACTTAGAAATTTTAAATACAAACTATACAGTTCTAAGAACTCGAGAATTTTATAAAAATATAGACTAAATTATGGAATGTGGATATCACTTCATAGGCTCTATGTATGGACAATTAAATCTGAATATTTTCCATTCAATATCATCTTACATCATTTACATCGAGCTTTTTACCTATCACCGGCAACTTCTTCCTCCCAATCTTTCAACAAATTATTTTTTTCACACATCTCTAAACTTTTGTACGTATGGAGTTTTACGCGGCATATTTCTTCAACAGTAATTATTTTAAAAATAAAGGCTTTCATCATATCATGTGGACCAAATAGTGATGTGAGAATTGAAATCAGATTAGTAAAGTTCTCAAAATATGATATTCGCCAGCTCTTATTTCTTAATTAGTACTCTCACGGCAAGACAAACATGACAATGATGTTACTTTGGAGTCTGTACTAACACAGCCATCAATGGTTAGACGACTTACAACTTTTATTTGATAAGCTGATAAGTGATGAGAATATAGTGAGGAATACATGTGAGGATCTTGAGGTTGAAAGGAAAGGTAGAAAGCAACTATTTGTAAGGCGGAAAATTTTCTGGAAAAATAATACATAATGGCGAATTTTCCCTCTCACGTTACTATATTATCTTAATATACTTACGTTAATAAATCTTTAAACCTGACATAAAGAAAATGTCCTCGCTTCACAGCTTGTGAAGTACTCTTTTAACTCAATTCAGTAACGCTCCCAACTTGCTGATACTTGCTCTCAACGTTTTCCAAATAAACTATATATAAATTTAAATTCAAGCTTAATTTATCCAATTTATTAATAATAATGTGAATTTATATTAATGTACAGCAAGGAAATGATTCCAGTGTAAAAACCTCACAATGTCCTACTGCATGTAATTATTGGGAGTAAAATATTTTTTCTTAGCACTTGTGCACCACTGGACCCAATAATGCTTGAGGAACAATGAAAGAGTATTATTTTGAAATAATCAGTACCTACTACGTAAAATGAAATATTGTGTTCCTTTTTTGTTGTTTCGAAATTACTGCAATGTTTATATTTTCTTCAAATACTGTATACAAATCATGTAAATAAATTATTCTTTACAAACGACAGCATTTTGAATTGTAACTGAGTAAGTCTATTGTTTCTTGTGTTACAATTATTGTCAAATATAGACACTGACAATAATTGTGTTTTTTCCTTCTTCTAAGTATGTTTATAATGTCCAAATGTCAATTTAATTGAACACTAGAAGTGCAGAATAGATTCTTGTACATCCCTCCCGCTAAGAACTGGTAAGAGGAACACGTGAATGACGCAATCTGCACAGACCGGCGTTCCGCGCACATACACTGCACTTTCAGTGTCTGATTTCTGACATGCCTGCTGTACACAAAACTCGTTTGTCATCTCGCAGTCCATAATATAATAACCAGGGAAAGGGATTTGGAGTATTATAAAGAATGGTGAAACGCAGTATAGATATTCGTAGCTCAGTGACTGTCAAGAGAGCTGCATGGACGAGTACAGTCCACTTCATACAAACTTACACGCAACGTGCTGTAAACGTAGTTCAGAATAAACAAATGTTATAGTTTAATGACATATAGTGGTCTACATACATAATCTGCATTTCATTTTGAACTACATGTGTTTTTCTTGGCAACGCACAAGACACCAATAAACAACATTACAAATATACATAATTACTATCAATCTCTGCGTCCTCACGTGTCAGGGGCAATATTGATGGCTGATAGACAGTTGTCTTCTGCATGGAACTCGCCTCTGAATATGTGTGTTTTTCTGTCAGGAGCGTGTTAAATTAAAACCTTTATTTACATTATCATGAAATATGATAATATGTATACAACGTATACTACAGTATTTACAATATATGCAATAAACTACAATATTTACAACATAGCCTAATACAGTAACATTAAATGTTGAACAAAATGTAGAACCAAACGAAATGGCATTTTCAATTAATGCTATGTTTTGTTGATAAAACAATTATTCCTGCTGTGCCTTGTAAATTGTAGATATCATTTCCAAATTTTCAAAATACAACTTTGCTCTGTTGCAAGGAAGGAAATTTTTTAACATGGAAAAACTCCGCTCTACATCTGCAGAGACAATTGGAGAGTACTTGAAACAAGATACGTCAATTAAATTCACATGTTGAATGACGTCATTGGGACACGTGTTTGTTAGTACATCTGAAATCAGATTAAGAATACTGTACCTATCATTTTAATCAAACTCCGTTCATTTTTTCACCAACACGTTTTCCTACTTCACATTCTACTGCACTCAGTTTATTTACAATAGTCCTCATAATATTTATTTGCTCAACTAGTTCTACTCCTGACTTTTCTAACCAAATAATGGCATCCGGTAAATATAAAAAATTGACTTAATATCCATGACTTCTTTTTAGATTGTTCTATCATTTAGCAGCTCCTGGCTTATTTGAATCGCAGCCTCGTCATCGGGAATTGTTTCTTGAATTTTGATACTTTCGGCATTGTACCTGCACTTCATACTCTGAACTGCAAACCTGCATGTAGAAGTTCTTAAGCGACAACTGTCCCATTCACCTGTTGTTGACGTGCAGTGATCTGCGAGTATGTCATGGAGGGGAGGACTTGGTATAAAGGGTTGTAAACAAATGACTGTGTAGATGCCAATACTAGCTTTTACTACTCCAAATTCCGTTCGCTAATAATAACGCTACACGTTCCATATTGTGCGCGGTGGAGTTTGTCGGAACATCTATAATAATTATCATATACACAAAATTTATAGACAAACTGGCACTGCAAAGTAATACGGCTGCGTGCAGTCTACGTTTTAGTCTCGATCAAATCTCGTTTTCAATTGTTTTGCGGGCGTTTCCATATGAACCCACCTTTTCCACTTCACTGCATTACGTTTTGGAACAACTATAAAATAAGTTAAGCAGTTACTTGAGAAAATCCACAAAGATTAGGGAAAACACGGGAATTTTACTGGAAGCAAGTAAAGAGATAGGTTTGGAAGTAAATCCCGAAAAGACAAAGTATATGATTATGACTCGTGACGGGAATATTGTACGAAATGGAAATATAAATATTGGAAATTTATCCCTTGAAGAGGTGGAGAAGTTCAAATATCTTGGAGCAACAGTAACAAATATAAATGATACTCGGGAGGAAATTAAAAACAGAATAAATATGGGAAATGCCTGTTATTATTCGGTTGAGAAGCTTTTATCATCCAGTCTGCTGTCAAAAAATTTGAAAGTTAGAATTTATAAAACAGTTATGTTATCGGTTGTTCTTTATGGTTGTGAAACTCGGACTCTTTCTTTGAGAGAGGAACATAGGTTAAGGGTGTTTGAGAATAAGGTGCTTAGGAAAATATTTGGGGCTAAGAGGGATGAAGTTACAGGAGAATGGAGAAAGTTAAAAAACACAACTGCAAGCATTGTATTCTTCACCTGACATAATTAGGAACATTAAATCCAGACGTTTGAGATGGGCAGGGCATGTAGCACGCATGGGCGAATCCAGGAATGCATATAGAGTGTTAGTTGGGAGCCCGGAGGGAAAAAGACCTTTAGGGAGGCCGAGACGTATATGGGAAGATAATATTAACATGGATTTGAGGGAGGTGGGATGTGATGATAGAGAATAGATTAATCTTGCTCAGGATAGGGACCAATGGCGGGCTTATGTGATGGCGGCAATGAACCTCCGGGTTCCTTAAAAGCCAGTAAGTACGTTACTTGAGTTTAGGATATAATAGTAACTTAACGTATCTTACATGACAAGGAAGTTGTGACGAATGCAGGGTCGAAATGAAAATATGGTCATCAAGTTTTAATGTTTTTATTACATAGTTTATATAGTAAAGAAATGAGATATTCTGTGACCATTTGTTGTAAGAATAAACTCATCTACTTATCCTTGAATTCTATAAAATATAACTTCAATTTAGTCAACACTCAGCTTCCTGAAGGAGCCCTCAAAGCCGAAGAGATCAGAAGAGTCGAAGTCCCCTCCTTGCCTTTTGCTCTCGTCAGACTTGAAGTTCTCGTGTTGCAGGAACCAGTCGTGGTAACTGTCTACTTTCTTAAGCCACAGATCTGAAACAGTCCCAGCAAGATGTTAGACTGTCGCAAAACAAGATGTAGAAATAATTTAGAGAGAAAGTGCGACAAATGTAGACATACGACACATTTTGTCAGCTATGTTGTTTTAATATAATAAAACGTTTTAATGGAAAGACATGTTATGACTATATTTTGGATTTGTAAGTAATAAAATATATGTTTTAGGTACCTAAAAATGCACTTCCATTACCTCATTTAGGCTTATAGGACGTCAAATACACTCTAAAAATATAGGATAGGAAAACACTATAGATATTTAAAGAAGTAATACAATATTAACGAATCAGAAAATATTTTAACAAAGACCAAAAACGCAACATAACACCTATTCAATGTACTTGGAAACTATAGGAAATTAAAGATTATTGTCCAAAGTATTTGTTGTAGTTGTTGTTGTTGTTGTTGTTGTTGTTGTTGTTGTTGTAAAAGTTAAACTTTGTCAAAGATAGCAGTACTGTCACTTAAAATGATACATTAAAAATTCACAAACTTCGTTTCAACTGTTTAAACCATAGTTAGCTTTGCAATAAATTACTAAGTGTTCTAGAGAAGAAGTTTGTCTCTCGTCAGTGAAAATACTGTAGTTTATAAATAGAAAAGGAACGTACTACATCAACAGACGTGACGGGAACATACTTGAATTTCGTCACATGTTCAACTGGAATGTTGCATTCAATTACAACGTATTTCCCTCAACAAATCAGAATTTGGGCTCATTTCTCAGGCATTATCACCTTCATATCACTCACTCGCCAGTTAACCAAAGCTGTTATAAACCCTAGTAAAATAAAAAAAGAACTAAATTAATAGATCCGTTAACGATTATTGGTGGTAAATATAACTTTAAAACTGAGATTCGAAATAAATCACCCGTCCATGTCTGGAAAACCAAATTTTACAGAAGAAGGTTATATTTCAATTATACTGTAATTTTATGGTTTGCGTTCAGTTAACAGTTTTATATTTTAATTATTTTACCTAGTCAAACTGCACATGGCATCAAGTTGTAATGTTGGTGTGCTTGATGCATAGGCCTACAGAGTAATGAAAGTTTATTTAAGTTTTACTTGACAAGTTGTTTTATTTTAGCTCTTCTGAGCTATAGTGAATTAAGGTTTCGGTCAATAAAATAAATTAAATTAACAAAAATTCACACGAACAAAAATGACTAAACAATAGTAATATGCGTTACAAGAGCGGTATGTTGAAGTTTTTATTTTCGAGGAAAAATCTGAAAAAGCGAAACGTATTTGTCCTTTTTTAATTTCCGAGAATTGAAAGAAAACATTCCACTCGTGTATCGTACATTATTTTGTGCGAAGATTGTTTATTACATACCTGAAAGAGGAATTTCTAATTAGTTGCAATGAAATCTCCATCTTGGTTTCTGTTCAATGACGGCAAATTTGCAAAACAAAAATATCTATCTTCAACATTGTTGCTTTAAAATGTTTTCTGTGTTTACTATACTCCAGCAGGCCGTGATATACGTTTGTCTTTTTTTCCCCGCAGTCTATAAATGCGAACTTAAAACAAACGGTAAGGTTAGGTAATGATTTAGAGTTTACTTAATTTTTTTAAATATTTAAAAACAATAATTAACAGTGCAATTTAGGTGAAATTGCAGTGGTAAGTTTCCAATTTATAATTATTACTATATTGAGCGTCTCTAAAAATAATATGTTAAAAGCCTAAAGCAGTAAAATCAATATGTCACTTAAGCGGTAAGAAGAGGGAAATTGTTATGTGTGTTAGGTTGGGAATACTGAATGTGGAATTTTAGACTTTCCGCGGATTGGTTTTGTGCGGAAACCAAGCAAATACGCACGATCTCGCACAAAATATATTTCAGACAAAAACAGCAAATTAGCCTACATCTAAACATTGAGTATAAGGAAATTTCATTACATCATAAAATAATGATCTTAGTCGTTTGTCCTGCGTTTATGAAAAATATTCTTGCCTTTCAAGATAAGACCTGTGTTGTTTCCGAAGAAGATTTTTGTGTCCGATTCTTCACATCCTTCACAGAGAAAAGATTTTGGACGAGGATGAGCATAATGAAAATTATTGTGGGGGAAAAAAATAAAAAAAAATAATAAAAAAAAACGAAAATATTCAAAGCTGCAAATTGCTCTTTACTCAAGATTGTTCTGCATGGTGGACGTTGTTTGGTATAGTTTGCTCCTCACCATACTTTTTCATTACCTTACGCTTACTTATCACTTTAAGAGTTAATTTACTATGAGATTACATGATAAAAATTAATCTTGTGAATCTAGTCGTTTGACTTGCTTTTATGGAACATTTTCAAGATGTCAAGAGCAGTGCCATGTCCAACCAAAATTTTGACATCCGAATCTTTACATTCTCCACAACTCAAACTATTTTGGTCGGGGAAAAACATAATCAAAATTATTGTGAAAAAAAAAGAATCGAAAATATTCAGAGCTACATGCTGTCTTTACTCAAGATTGTTTGGTATAGTTTTGTCCTCACCAAATGTGTTCATTATCTTATGCTTAGTTTGTATCCTTTCTACAGATTTATATTTCCAGAATTATTTAAATATCAGATTCACTCTGAACTTAGTTTGTCTGGTGCGTGCCCTCCATTTTCCAGACTTGTCAACACAGTGACTTTCCAGCAATATACGATCCCAACTTGGCACTGCCAACAACGAAACAGAGACCTAAGTGTAGCCTTGGATATTGTTACATGGAAACGAAGGATGAAAACGTCAAAAACTTGTATAAAGTCATAAACTCATGGACTTCAGCTATGTATTGTCGATGGAAGGTCTCTCTGCCTTCGCAGGAATAATATCTGAAGAAATATAAATTTCTTAAAAGAGGCGACTTGGGCTGTTATTTTATTTGCGATCTCAATTTGATTCTTCCGGTTTCTTGTGTACTTCTATTTTAATTTTATTCCATTCATTTATTTGTTCATTCATTCATTACTCCACTCTTCGACCCAACTACTCATTCAAGCTCTAATTAATTAATTACTTGATTCATTAAATCTCATCCGATCTTCTCAGAATATCTACATTCATGTTACAACTCTCAGTTTCGAAACTGCTTAGTAGGCCTACTCTGAGGATTTTGTGATTGTAATATAAGGGAGAATTGGGTACAGTAAGACTGGGAGAACAGTGAGACATTTTTTATTAGATGGTAAATTTTTATGTTGAGATCTTGGTAACAGTGGAGTTGTATGTTGCATGAGTAAAGTAACAGTATATTCATACATTTTTTTATTCTAGTTTTAAAGGTGAGTGATGAAAAAATAATTCGTAATTTTTCACTGTAGAAGTAAAATTTTGGCTTGTGTTTAATGAAGGTTATATTGGATATACAAATGAGATATAAATATGAATGTTTTGTTACCTAATACTATGGTATTTGAGATTATGTTCGGCATAGTTTCATCTTTCTTATTTTAATTTAGAAGTGATGGCGTCAATTTTAAATGAATTATGCGTAAAGGGAACAGTGAGACATGCCATTGAAGGATACACTGAGACGTCTCACTGTTCCCATGTACCAATGATTTGCAAAAACAAACTGTAATTATATTACATTTACCAGTAACTAACATTGAAAATGAACATACTAGTAACCAATTTAGGAACTGTAGCTTAAAACAATGGATACATTACATTTTAATGGTTTCATAAATAAAATATTATTCACAAAATTTAAAAAAATGTTAAAAAATAATAGAGAATTACATTACATTCTTATAATTATAAGCTTTGTTGTCACCAAAAGTTCATTTAATTTTTTCGCAAAAGTTTGAAATATCATGGAAAAATCACTTTTCCAAGTGTTCCAGATGTTTCGAAGTCAGACATCAAAATGATTCTAAATAAGCCTACAGAACATGTCAAGATAAAGAGACAGCAAGTTTTTCTTTTCTTTTGAAATAAATGTAAATCATTTCAATGTCCGTTAATAGACACTGTGGTGTCTCACTGTACCCTCCTGAATGGAAGAAGTGAGACATTTGCATTTCTTTGACAAACACGTATTGTATATTATGTCCTTTATGTATTAACATTTTTGTTTATGTATTAATATACTCCATATTTTAATGTCTATTTCTATTGCACTTGATTTTAAAAATACTTGAATTATCACTTGCATATATATGTCTTAATATTTTGTGTCTCACTGTAAACACTACTCCCCTACTTACCCCAGTTCTCTTGCAATGAACCTCCTGTTCCACCCAGATCATCGGGAAGGCACATTCGCGGTACTTGTTTACTGAACTCTGTGAGATCCTTTCCATGAACATGAATCTGGAAATTGTAAGCGTTATCTCTTTTTAGTGTTAATCTACTATTGATTATATTTTTAAGGTCGTGTATTTACTCTGAAATGGTTAGACATTCTTGTATATCTTTTGCATTGATTATTCCTCAAACATCTCATTAATCTTTAACAGGATTCATTCTTTCCTTAAAGTGCATTCTTCTACATAATTCATGTGAATTTTAACTGTGACCACTATTTTATATTATAAATTTACTATTGTTTATTGGTTATAAAATATGTATTTTCATGCCAACTATAACCCTAATATTCCTCAGGGTGAAATAGGGTTTATTAAATTGGATGACAATAATAAATAATAATGAGCTACAGCCAAGACAAACAACAGAAAATTCTGCAAAATTTTCATAAGGTAAATTATAAATTAAAGTTAAATACAACTAGTTAGGGAAGAAGGATTTTAACTTCATTATATGGAGTCCACAAATATAGAAGTTAACTATTATTCAAGAGAAGTGTGAAATTCAATACAAATCTTGGCTGACGAAGACCTAACGTATTATACATACAGAAACTCACCGCTAACATGATTTGCTACAGGATTACACATAACGAACAAAGCATAATATTATGTTATATGTGAGGTACCGTCTGATTTATGTAACATCGAGTCAGCAGAACTATAAAGGAGTTAATGAAGAGTTGAATCAGAGTTGGTGACGTTTCTGAGAGATAAGGAGAGATATCAATGACGAAAAAAGGAATAGGCTGCTTTAAAAAATACCGGCAATTACAGGTGCCAGTTTGAACAATCACTAATGTGAAAACAATTCGTTTTCGTTTTATTAAATCGAATACCACGATTTTTAATAAGGCGCTACTTACTTACTTACCTACTTACTGGCTTTTAAGGAACCCGGAGGTTCATTGCCGCCCTCAAATAAGCCCGCCATTAGTCCCTATCCTTAGCAAGATCAATCCAGTCTCTATCACCATATCCCACCTCCCTCAAATCCATTTTATTATTATCTTCCCATCTACGTCTCGGCCTCCCCAAAGGTCTTTTTCCCTCCGGACTCCCTACTAATACTCTATATGCATATCTGGATTCGCCCATACGTGCTACATGCCCTGCCCATCTCAAGCGTCTGGATTTAATATTCCTAATTATGTCAGGTGAAGAATACAATGCGTGCAGTTCTGCGTTGTGTAACTTTCTCCATTCCCCTGTAACTTCATCCCTTTTAGCCCCAAATATTTTCCTAAGCACCTTATTCTCAAACACCCTTAACCTATGTTCCTCTCTCAAAGTGAGAGTCCAAGTTTCACAAACATAAAGAACAACCGGTAATATAACTTTTATAAATTCTAACTTTCAGGTTTTTCGATAGCAGACTGGATGATAAAAGCTTCTAGTTGCCATCGCAAGACTGATCTAGATGAATCGCAGTAAAATCATCATTAACAATGGTTGGATAATTATAGAAGTTGGCATATTATGCTAGTGATTGCAATATTTTCGCGTGAAAATTGTGTAATAAGAGGTTCGCTTTGGAAAAAAGAAATATTACAGAAACTTAGACACATATGACAGAAAGAAAACTTCAATTTAGAAACCACAAAAGAATAACGTGGAGTTAAGTGGCAGGCTACGTTGTCGGAAATCTAAAACAAAGCAACGAAACAAGTTGAAAAAAATTAGCACGTTGAAGTCACTATCTCTCTGGCTTAGCAGTTTCATGCCTTAAGAACTGGTTCTCAATGTTCACAAATTGCAGTTCTGTTTCTTTGCTTGCTTATTATTTGAAATAATTTAAACTGGATAATGTAGAAAATGCACCTGTTCACTACCATCAAACTTCACCGTGTCAGAACGCTAGAGAATGCTAAATTATAATATTAAAGTGCCATAAAGAGGTAAATTTAATTTGTTATACTCTAAGTTGTTAAGTCCTACTTCCTCTACCTGTGATGAGTTTTTCTTACACTTGTCTTTTAGAATATCGTTTACACTACTTCTAAATTACATAATATTCATTTGTTTATTTAAATCCAATGTCAATTTTGGTGCAGAAAAAACTATGTGCTTAACAGTGGGATTTTACAAAGAGCAATCTGTGTTTCTCAATATTGCTAAGATTTATGTACCTTGGTATACATTCAAATTTTCTCTCACTTCTAGTATGAAGAGTAGAGAATTGAAATAAATTTTTATGCTTATAATTCGGTAATTTAATGTAAATTTGGCTTTACTGGATCTTAGGCGATGTATTTACGAAGGAATCATAATTTTATAATACTTACGTACAGTAAGAAAATACTTACCCTTGAAGAGAGTTTCGAGCTGAAAACAGCTTTAAGTATCCCTATGAGAACTTCAGCACAAGCAGGCGCATTAATGATATGAATTGCTTTTAATCGACAGCGAAACGCTTTCTGAAAAATAAAAAATATTGAAATCAAGCTCTCTATATTTCTTGTGTAAGCAAGAAATCACTTTACTGATAACTGCACATCACCATCTCAGGAAACATCTTCAACTAATTATCTGAAATTGACAACTATTTTGAAAATCGACCACTATTCAAGTAAACCTTCAATTATTAATATAGGTGTTCCCCAAGGCACAGTTTTAGGCCCTAATTTATTTCTAATATGTAAGGTATTTCAAAAGCCAGGCCAAACATTAAACCGTTGTAAATATTATAATATTTGAGATAGGGAAAAAACAAAAATATTACAGTGTTGGGCAAACAGTGGGATTTACAAAACATTGCCAAGATGTCCGTCGCTCTCTTGTTCAACGTGCAGCATCCTGTCTGCGACACCATGCATAGCATTTTGCAGATAATGTCGTGGAATGTTGGCAATTTCTTGCGAGATGGCATCTTTCAGTTACAGTAGGGTTGCTGGATGTGTCAGAAAAACTCTCTCTTTAAGGTAACCCTACAAGCAAAGTCGACCGCATTGAAATCTGGAGATAGCGGGGGCCATATTGTTGGACAGTGCATCCTGATGACTTCGATTGGAAAACTAATCTCAATTAAGCGTAATAACTCCATCATTAATTTTTAGTACGTTATTTTAAGACGCTTTATTAACATTATAGGTTATTTAGCGTCTGAATGAGATGAAGGTGATAATGCCGGTGAAATGAGACCGGGGTCCAGCACCGAAAGTTACCCAGCATTTGCTAATATTGGGTTGAGGGACAACATCGGAAAAAAACTCAATGGTTACGCGCTACGAATCACAGCCGTTTCTTGCTTAACGTCATAATAATTACAGGGACAACATTTTATTTTTACTTCAATTTTTATTCTACCTGAGTTTTTGAATGTACTTCACTCCCACCCCTTCTACTAATGACGTTCCAATTGTCCTTGCACACAATACTAAGACCGCAGTGAGTTAGTGAGTATAGTATGTTTCAGGAATATGTTCACGTTTTCCAGTGACGAAAGAACTTTCAATATTGAATCATTTTTTCGCACAGGTACTGTCGTCCGTTTGCCTACGTCTCATCCCGATTTCCCCCACCTGCTTCTGCTCGCCCCTCTGTAAGTACTAGTGCCCAGGCTGTCTTAGATCTTTTCTGAAAACATTAATTTCTGTTAGGAATTGGACGTCTACTTAATATTATACAACTGTTTAAAATAACTTAAATAAAAGGGCCTTGTTGAGTAATTAACTGTCACGTGATTTCCCCCCTTTTTACGATCCTACGGCATAACCACTTGGACGGACAGTAGATAGTATGTCTGAGTAATTTTATCTGTGCAGGTCGGGCAGAAGTGAAGATTGAATTTACAGTACGTAAGGTACTCTTTTATAGAGTAGGTACAGAATTATTTCAACATGAGTTACTAGTACGGAGAACGAAACAGGTAATAATTGGAATTTGATACAATAGTCTATCGTGCGATAATATGCACAAAAGAACTGAAGCCTGTATCAAAATGAACGGCCACCATTTTCAAAAATGTGTTTAAATATCCATATTATGATTATTTTTCATTTTAACTTCATTCTCTATATTGTACGGTAATGTGCTGTAGACAGTATAATATACACTGCATAATGAATACGTCCGCATGGATAGCTCAGTTCGTGAGTAAAAACACTTACTGTTAATACTGTACTGTATTTTGATTAAACAAAAACCTAATTAAAATTAACAAACTCAAAATTGTGATATTATCTAGTTTACGTAAATGGATGAACTATTTTGCTCCCCTTCTATACCTAGTAAAGTGATTTGTTTGTGTTTTACGCCAGTATCATCGAACTACAGTCGTGGAAGGGGGTAGGAAACGGTGTTTCCGGTTCTCTAAACGTATAGCCAGGTTAATATTAAAAATGTTAGCAAAAATAAAATGATGTCCCTGTATATGCAGGTCAAAATTTAAATAAATCGTTCATTATGAAGTGAGGAATAATTATTCTTATAATTATACTTTCCTGTTGACAACAGTGGTCGAACATAAGAAATATGGTGGAACAGAGATTGCAGGTCTAATTGCTAAGAAGGCAAAAAGTGTCTTACCATCAGACAGATTTCGGCTTTCTTCAAAGTAGTAAACTTTACTTTAGAAGCATGTTCAAGTGTGTAATGTTCCAGATCAAATATAACTGCATCTGTGAAGCAGTATTCTTCGCACATTCTGACTTCAGTTGTCATTAAAATCGGTCTAAGTAGATCTTCATGCAGATTATCAATTGTTGCATTTTTAGTTAGATATTTAATCATAATAACTCGGTGTTCTTCAGGTGTTAGTTCTGGCATTGGAAAGCAACAACTGTAACAACAGAAATTATACGTTTATTACTTGATAATAATTTCACCATGATCTCAGTCAGCAATAACAGGATCATCACTAGCGTACATATCATTTAGATCAACACCAACATCACCCTACACATTACTATCTCCATTCTTACCACTGAAGTCATGTTAACCACCTGTAACATTACTAATACCACCACAGTAACCACTATAAACATGTCAGCACAATGATCGCTCCTGTTTGGCATCACATTATTAAAGTCACCGCTATCATGTTCAATACTACAGGGACATTATTTTATTTTTACTAACATTTTTAATATTAATCTTGCTATACCTTTCTACTAACGATTGAAACAGGAAACATCGTTTGCTACCCCTTCCACGACTGGAGTTCGATGATACTGGCGTAAAATACAAATCACTTTACGAGGTATAGGAGGGAAGAGAAGTAGTTCATCCATTTACTTAAACTAGGAAATTTCGCAATTTTGAGTTTGATAATTTTCATTAGGTTTTTGTTTAATCAAAATACAGTACTGTATTAACAATAAGTGTTTTTACTCACGAACTGAGCTGTCCATGTGGACGTATTCATTATGCAGTGTATATTATACTGTTACAGCACATTAGCGTACACTATAGAGAATGAAGTTGAATTGAAAAATAATCATAATATGGATATTTAAACACATTTTTGAAAATGGTGGCCGTTCATTTCGATACAGGCTTCAGTTCTAATGTGCATATTATCGCACTATAGACTATTGTACCTAATTCCAATTACCAGTTTCGTCCTTCGTACTAGTAACTCATGTTGAAATAATTCTGTACCTACTCTATAAAAGAGTACCTTACGTACTGTAAATTCAATCTTCACTTCTGCCCGACCCGCACAGATAAAATTACTAAGACATGCTATCTACTGTCCGTTCAAGTGGTTTTGTCGCAGGGTCGTAGAAAGGGGGGGATCACGTGACAGTTAATTACTTAAGGAGGCCCTTTTATTTAAGTTATTTGAAACACTTGTATAATATTACGTAGACGTCCAATTCCTAACAGAAATTAATGTTTTCAGAAAAGAGCTAAGACAGCCCAGCTACTAGACTTTACAGAGGGGCGAGCAGAAGCAGGTGGGGGAAACCGGGATGCGACGAAGGCAAACGGACGACAGTATCTGTACGAAAATATAATTCAATATTGAAAGCTCTTTCGTCACTGGAAAACGCGACCATATTTCTGGAACGTGCTATACTCACTAACTCAGTACCGCTTACGCGCCCTCGGCTCTGTGTCGTGAACGGTTGGAAGTTTACTAATAGAAGGGGTGGGAGTGAAGTACATTCCAAAACTCAGGTACAATAAAAATTGAAGTAAAAATAAAATGATATCCCTGTACAATACAGGCAATGACTAGAATCAGCTCTATCCAATAATTCATAGTACAGCATTTTTATAAGCCTACCACGATTACTATCCCCACCTACAGTGTGTACTTCAACGCTATCGTATTAAATAAAAATATAGATTTTTATATTCGTCAGGTCTAACACAAGTATTATAAAAACAGGAACAACAATACAAATCAGAGAAGAATATATATAATACAAGACATAATAAGAAACATAAACATGGAACTCAAACCCAAAATAAGAAAACAAGTACGCAAGACAGTAGGCACTCTGAAAACTAAGTAAGTACAACATAACCTGACTTTCGTCAATGCAGGCGAAGAAAACTGAACAGTATTTATGAACAAACAGAGACATTCTCAACAAAATCTAGGCTATCTTCCTAGACAAAAACATAAAAAAACTAAAAAAAATGACACCCCAACACAATATCACAAAATAGTAAAGTATACAAACACACAATGCTCAACAAAAATGTAATCTGATTTGCCCTGAATATTGTGATAGAATGCGTTGTATTTCAAATTCGGATTAAGTGCAGACGAGTTAGTGAGAACGATCATTTTTATTTCAAAGGAAGGTTAAAAGTTAAAACTTATTCTCTAATCTTTTAAATTTCTTTTTCACTACCCTCCTATAAAACAGATAGTTGCTCAACTGGATATAGAGACACAAGAAAGCCGTTTTCTTTGGCTTAGGTATTCAATTATTTATTGAGAAATAAAATTTTATTCCAAAATTTTCCAAAATATAAGAATTTTATTTCACTGTTATAACAGAAATGTGACGGCTCAGATAAAATAATGATAATTATTATTTCTGGTGGTGGTGGTGGTGGTGGTGGTGGTGGTGGTGGTGGTGGTGTTTGTGGTGTTTGTAGTTCTGTTTAACTACAAAATTAAAAAATAACAAAATAGACTTCATGAATAATTAGGCTCTTGATGAAGATTTTTCACCAGAGGACCTTGATCGTTTCAAATATGCGCCCATCACGTCAGTTGAAGCAATAACGAGGTATTATTATTATTATTATTATTATTATTATTATTATTATTATTATTATCATTATTAAACATGAGCACGTATGGGCGAATCCAGAAATGCATATAGAGTGTTAGTTGGGAGGCCAGAGGGAAAAGGACTTTGGGGAGGCCGAGACGTAGGTGGGAAGATATTAAAATGGATTTGAGGGTGGTGGGATATGATGGTAGAGACTGGGTTAATCTTGCTCAGGATAGGGACCAATGGCTGGCTTATGTGAGGGCGGCAATGAACCTCCGGGTTCCTTAAAAGCTAATAAGTCAGTAAGTATTATCATTATTAATCTTGGTACTTTTTTTAATTTGAGTGTCATATTTTCAGAAATTTAAGATCATTTTATAGGTTATTTTTCTGTGATTTTTAGGTCATCCAACTTCCGAGCCCTATAAATGACTAATTTATAGCAAAATATCGCTAATTTCCACTTCACTGATTGGGAATTCGCGATAATTCGGGCAGTTATTTTTTTACACAAGACACTTGGAGATAATATTCCTCAAACTGAAGATAGAAGTGACTGGAAATAGTGAAAAATGCAGTAATTAATTCAAATTATCGACACGAGATTAATTCAGATAACAGTAAATAAATGAATTTCCGGACTTTAATTTGAACTATTAGACATTTTATCTTTCAACAATTAGAAATGAACCGCAGTCTACCGAAGAGGACTTAGCGCCTGACAGGCAAATGATAATAGAAGTCTATTTTGTTTATTATAAGTAATTAACTTATGTAATAATAGTACATTATGCAACGAGCCTATAATGATAGTAATTAAGAATCGAGTATGGATATTTATGAAACGAGCGCAAGCGAGTTTCATAATTTTCATACGAGCTTCTTAATTACCATTATAGGCGAGTTTCATACGACTTTTTATGCTCGACCATATTTCTAACTTGAAATTACCGGTATTCAGATGTATACATTTTATTTGTAACTGACAAGATCGGAAGTGACCTTGTTCTAGGTCGTGAATTGTGAGATGTGCGCAAACGCGAAAGTATTGACTTTTTCCGAGGAACAATAATGCCATTGACCTTGACGTAGTCCCGTTAAACTTGATAATATTATAATATTATAACCTTGATTATTGAATTCGACATTGAAAAATGAGATGACAAATTGAATTTATTTGAATATTATTTACAATTAACGCTAATTATTATAGTAACAGAACATAACCTTCTGCGACAGTATTGGATTTCCAGCCTCCGTGACTTTTCGCTAATTCTCTTTCGATTGCATATCCGAGAATAATCGATACTTGCGGTTTTATAACGGTAGAAAGCTGACCTGTCATTGGCTGAACAGTTGTAACCTGAGTCGTCATTGGCTGAAAGACCTGACCTTTAATGAGTAGGTGTACTTTAATGACATGCATGAAAGGTGTGCTACCAGGTGTATAATTACTACATTTCGGCATGGTCGAGCATAAACATAATTAAAGCCTTATGGCCATATCTTTCTTTCGACCCTGTATTCGTGTCAAATGTCTGGTTATGTACCATACGTGGAGTTAGGCTGATGTTGTGTACCACAAGTAAGTGCTTTACTTCTTTTAGGTTGTTCCAAAACGTAATACAGTAAAATGGAAAAAGGTGAGTTTAGAAGGAAGCCCCTAAAATAGAGAACGAGATCTGATCCAGACTAATAAGTAGGATGTACGCAGCCTCACTACTTTACAGTGCTGGTTTATCTGTACGTTTTGTGTGCTTATTAATGTTTATTGTTGATCCTGCAAGTTCAAGAGCAGGACAGGCGAATGTAGAGCCTGGTACTAGTTCTAATCGTCTGAGAAAAACAAACAATCAAGAATCGGTTGCTATAGAAGCAGAACAAAAATGTTATTTCCCAGTCAGCTAAATAATCCTTCCAATGTTTTAATCCCAGGCTACAAATGTACTGGAAAAATCCTATATACAACTAGAAACTATACAGCTTCACGTCTCTCATGGTTCCTATATAAGTCATCTTTCCGATCGATCCAATAAACGAAGCACCTGTGAAGTTAAGTTTCGCTTTAGCCTCAAGTTGTATCGATAGCTATTATGCTCTCCATTATCATCATCATGATCTAAATAGTGGAACACAATATCTTTTTATAATAATGTATCATACAAGTTGTATAATTTTTTCAAAAACAAAAATGTAAAGGTCTCTTTTAGAACAGGTAATAAACTTAATAATGTTATTTCAAACAATATTTGTAACTTCGATAAATATGCCGGTGGTGGAGTGTACATGCTGCATTGTAAGAATTGCCCAAAAAAGTATATTGGCCAAACTAAAAGGAATTTTAGGACTAGATATTCTGAACACATAAAGCAGATTTCCGGCACAATCGTAATAAATCCAAATTTGCAACCCATTTGATTGAGAACAACCATGGACTTCAAAAAATGTCCGACGCTTTACAGATTTTAAAACCCATCAGTAATGGAACCTTTAATTTAGTTGCTGAAGAATTTTACATAGCTAAATCGCTTAATAATACAGTTTCATTAATTAATGAACAATTACCTAGTTCCGGTAACCCCTTATTTAAATTAGCCAATGGAAACTCTTCTCACTGCGGCACGTACCCCCTCCACTTACGTCATGACGTTTTCTCATACTGTGTTATTGCACCAGTCACTACTACGCTACCGACCAGGCAACATTACTTCTTTTACTACTCCAACACCAAAGATCTCGTAAGTGGTTTATCGTCACTTCATTTTTCTTTCTGGTTCTATACAGGTCCCTTCACTAAAACTTATTATTGATTTTTGCAGATTTTACAATGTGCTGCCACGTCGTGATGACTGATGCAAAACAATATTTTAATTTGTTATTCTTTTACCTGTCTGTGTCTCAATTTTAAGCTGCATATATGTTTTGCAGACTTCAATTTTTAAACAAATTTTGATCTATAAGCTGCACACATGTTTCTGCAGGCTATAACTCCAAATACTTTTATGTATTAATTTTTGAGACCTCATGAAGGTTTAACTGTCATATATATATATATATATATATATATATATATATATATATATATATATATATATATATATTAGACTGTTCATAAGTCAATTTTACTTGTTTTTCTTATCATTGTATTTTTATATCCTCACGTCATGTACCTTAACACATTTCGATGTTACTTGTCCATCTATGTCTTTATATGAAAAGCTTAATATCACGCAAGTCTGACCTGAAGATGCTATTATAACAGCGAAAGCGCTTGTCAAAGATACGTTCATGTAACCTATGTAATATTTTGTATTTTGAATAGACAGTTATTGAAGGAATTTTGATATTTATTTATTTAAATTTGTTAACTTGTCGGACCAACATGCCTTTCAAATGATCATATGAATCAAATTTTCATAATTATTCTTTCATGAATTGAGGAATTTGGATCATATGCCCTTATTACTTTGAGAATTATAAACGACGATTATACATTGAAAAGTAGCGGAAAACAGTTCGAATTCAACATAACTTTTCCTTAAGATAATATGAAGAAAAGTGGATAAAAGGAACTCACGCTTTCTTATGGAAACAGACATATAAATTAAATAGATATTGTAAGATCAAAAAAAAAAAAAAAGAATGAAAAATATTACATTGACGTGAATTAAAAATGCGTCAATAAATAATTAACATCAAAATTTAACATTAAAATTTGACTAGAAAATTTTTTATATTTACGTTGTTTTGACGGCATCCTGGTACCATTTACTTCTAGGATTCCAGTCGCTCATCAGATCCGGAGACAGAGACGAGTGTGTAGTATAAGTCTATGGACTGCTTGGTTCTCTCCATGCTGTTCTTGCAGCGTATCAACCAGCGTTCTAATCGGGCCTCGTGTAAACTGCCTGGTGAAGAAACAAAACAAATTACAAGCTTCCTAATTTGGTTATTTAGATACAGTTTGGTAGCTCGTGCATCAGTGAAAAAGGAGGAAGAACATACATAGGAATTTGTGGGAAAACTACGCAAGGACTCCACAATAATGTTTTAAATTCTTTTAAAGATTGTGAAATTTCTTGGACTCTGTTTCAAACCCATGAATCGGTGAGGTAGCTATTGTGTCAATGACAAAGAAGGAAGTTTTGGAAATCCACGCAAGAAATCTACAATAATACGAGGATGTACTGGAAAATAATGTCTCCTAATTTTTTATGTGGAAATTTTATATAGTTATTTGAGTGAAACAAACCTGGTAACTTGCTACAAGCTTACTCTTTTTATCTGTAGTCCTGTAGTTTTTTTTCCACATAATCGTCCTGGGAATGAATACACTTCTCCCAACATGTGACTACTTTCTTGATACATTCATTGTAGAATGTTTCACTCTGATGACGAAAACACAGCCTCACTTCTGTGTGCACTGCATCGTCAGAAACAAAGGAGTATGAAGGAAATCATAGGTTTAGCATATGAGTGTCCGAACCATATAGGCTATATATAATTTGAACTGGTAATGGAAATTACAGGAAAACGGCTGCATGGATTTTAATAAATGACCCCTCAGTTTGAAGCTTGGAACTCGAAGTTTTTCGGAAAAATAGTAGTTTTCAGTGAAATGTCAATTCTTAAACATACTTTTCCTATTTTCCAAAATCCATCTGTCGTCAGTTTTGAGAACTAGCTAATAGCATTCACGGCCGGCTTGATATACCCTTCGCTTTTTTGTAAATGAGAAGCGAAGCGAGGATCAAGTCGGCCGTGTTGCATTTCAGAATAAAACAAAACACACACTACAGCAAACAATATTACACGAAGGCCATGATCTGCAAAAATGCTGAGATATTTAGAGCTCAAATTAAATTGGTTATTAAAAACTTAACTTACTAAAAATAATTTACAGGTTCGATTCTGCGGTGTGTAATTTTCTGGGTACAGCTGTGTATTGGATATTAAAAACTACAAAACTTGAGGTGGTTTGATGACGTTATTACCATTAGAAATGAAATATTATTGTAGTTAATACCATGATGTGACAATTTTGCATTAATTATACATATTAATGCTATATTGATGATATGAAAGTGAAACGTTTTGGTGTTATATAAGTAGATGTAGAGAATAACTTAAATTAGATTTTGATTTCTATGTTTTACTGAGTGGCGGCTATATACATTAGTATATATAGTATGTGTTACTGAAAGGTATAAAACTTACGTAAGATAATATTATTAAAAATCGAATATTTTTATAATTATTAATCAAGTGGGGTTGGGACTTTTTCGTATATTTAATGGCGGTGTGGTGTATATGCGTGGTTCTCTTCAGTATTGGCTCGAGGGAGAGCATCTTTCATTATTATGGAAGCAAATAACTTTCCGAATGTCTGGTATTCTTCATTGAAAATAAATCTGAAAGATGTTTATTTGAACGTCTTATTTTGCAGCATTTGCTGCACAAGCCACTAGTGGTATATATTTTCCGAAACTTAGTGATTTTAGAAAAGGTAAAACTGGGTAAGAGGATGATTGAAACACTACAACATTGCTAGTAGTCTTCTCAAATATAAAATGATGATAAATATATTCATTCTCGACACTGAAGAGCGATAAGCTCTTTCATAGCTTAAAATAATATTCCCTGAAGCGATGAAAACCTTCCTTTAACAGGACAACGTTTAAGAGTTGAATTGTGATGGAGATCTTTCCAAGTTTGGTGTTTTCTCGTACAAAAAGGGAAAAGGGAAGACCTGAAATCTGACTCTTGGATCAGCAACAGAAAAGCATTATCCTCATCCGAGTGGACTGTATCAAGATGTCCACTAACATATGAGCAGTATGTTCCGTGTCAGGTAGTTTATTGATAGGCTAACTATGCAGCCAGCCAGGATGCCAGCAAGTCGAAAATGTTAGCCATGTGTTGGGCTACTGCCCAAAGTAGGCGTTATTACGGAATACAAGTAACCATAGTTCGAAGTTTTAATCTTAACAGAGGATGGGCCAACAAGAGGAACGTACAGTTACCCTTAAAAGGAATGAGACGACTCTTGGTCGTCGGAAGTTAAAGTTCTACAGCGCGGTTCACTCGATATCGACGTAGGCCTAACAATAAATACCATGACATATACAACAAGAATTGTTACAAGGACCACAACAAGGACAAGGACCAGAATAAGAATCACGAAGAAGACAGCCATTTAAGGCCACGATTTCACAACATTGCTCGAGTCACAAAATATCATTGCTTCACTGTACCGAATGGCAAATGCCTGCTATCGGATCTACATTCTGGACTGCTGCTGTCACTGTCTTGTCTCGGTAGCTCATATAGTAACGTGTCGGTTCCACTGTATAACCGAAACGTCTCGTGTTCGATCCCAGGTAAAACTTTTTTTTTATTGAGATGTAATTAATTTCTTCAGATTCCTTCGACTGTCTAATTTGTCAAAAAATATGGAATAATTTATGCCCAATTTCTGTGGGATGAACCTCGTCAAAAAATATCTTACTTGGAAGTTAAAGTATTCTTCCTCAAACAATAATCATAAGAAACAAAAAGAGACCTGTTAACTTAAAATCTTGTCCACATTCCATCAGCTTCCATTACAGCTCTAAGTCAATCCGGCATGGATGTCACGAGATTGTAGAATAGGTTCTGATCCCCGGCGAGATATTCCCAGGTGTCAACAACGTGATTCCACAATTCGTCTCGCTTTCGAGGGTGTTGGTGGGCATAGGTGGCTATTCTGTAGTGACATAAACATAGATTATCTCTCGGAACTTTTCCGTAAAAGTAAATTAAATTCACTCCTTGAAACTGATAACCTTAGTCGTAGCGTAATTTTTCCACCAGCATAGAAGCTTAAGTAGCACAGTCATTGATAAAATTTTTGTACACAGAATTAGACTGAATTTCTGTTCGACAGAATCTATAATTGATGGCTTGTCTGAACATGATAAACAAATCCTAAGTGTTTCCATTGTCACTGAATAATTTTAAAATATTAATTTAAAAACTAAAAAAGGGTCGTAAATGCTGTATCTAGTGATTATTTACATTTATGTCTACAAAATGAATCTTGGAAAAACGTATATGATACTGGTACTACGGATATTAAGAGTAAATGTATTGTATCTTTCACTTAATTTCATAATCACTTCAGTGGATGTTCTCCACTCAATGTTGTGAAAAAATTCAAAAGTAAAAAAATGTAGATAACGCAGGGACTTAAAAATCTCATGTATTAAAAAGAAGAATCTCTATGTAATGAGCTGCAATGTAATGATCCTCATGTTCTTAAATACTACAAGACGTACAGTGTAATTTATCAAAAATTATTAAAGAGGGAAATAGAATACATTTGAATAGAAAAGTACAAAATTCAGATAATGCAATTAAAGCTATTCGGAATGTTATCAAAGTTAAGCTTGTAGATATACTAAGAAATAAAATATTTTTTCATTAAAACAAGTGATTATAAAGTAGAGGATTCCAAATCTATTGCAAATTCTTTCAACGTCTTATAGTATATAGAACAGAAATATTATTGACGACTTAAACATGAAAGATTTTGCAAAAGATACTACAATTGGTTACTTAACAGTTGCATTTAATAATTAGTATTAATACTGTATATGTAATTAGTCAATAACTGCAACATTGCTTTTTCATTCAATCATAACATGAATAAAATTGAATGCACATTAAATTAAACACTATTGCAAACACGTAGATAAAATAGTTAAAATCAACTGATGGGGTGAGAATGAAATAATCCAAAGCCACACTTTTAACAAAAAGTGTTTTGTGCGAGTGCATTTCTTACACATATGGGAAAGCTACTAATAAAATATTGTAATAATTACTCAGCAAATGACATAGCCTAAGGACTCTAAACCTTTGTAAAAGTTTGTCTGTGTGGCTTAGGAATATTTTTAAATTTCATTTTAATTGTTAGTTTTTAATATATATGCATTTACATTGTATATGTGTGTGTATATAAATGCATTCACTAGATTAACGTTTATAATATTATAACTTGTAATTTTGCATTGTCTGTGATCATTAACACTTAATCTCAGGACTTTGTAAAACTCTATTTCAACGTTACTTAGCTATTGAACATTATTTAGACAAAAAAATCGTTGATGTAGACTGAGAATCGAACTCGCTCTCTTCTACACAACAGGCAGAAGTCTTAGCGTCTGAGCTATTGAAACGACACGAAAGCTTTCCTTTCTGTGCGGAGTGTCGAGCTAGCCATGAAGGTCCATTGTCGATTTAACTACACGATTTACGTATATATTTATATTTTATTTACGTAATATTATCATATTTTTTTCAGTATTTGAAGTGAATTTCGGAACGATGGTAGTAACAAACCAAATAGCCTGCATATAAGTAACTCAATATTCGTTATCTTGTGTATCAGTGCTCTAGTCTCTGATCATGCGCAGTATCTTACATCTGAGACTTAGGAGTATTCAATCGTCTCATCCTTTTCCAGGGAAACTGTACATTGTGGCAATCGATCGATGCAAGCAAGGGATCTTATTTTAGGTGTTCCGAAAGGTTTGGGAAAAGATTCCCGAAAAGTCAGAAAAAAATCACGCAAAGAGTCCATCTACAGCCAATGCATTTCTCACTTAAGTGAGATGTACAATATTCAGAGTACTGCATGGGAGGTAAAGTGTCTCGTTTTCGTTGAAAGAGGAACATTATGTAAATTCATGAAGTAAACACATCTCGTTTTATACAACAGATTTGAAGATATGACAGTAACTGTTTGATGATATTGAAAGATTCGTTATCCACTTTTCACAGTCATTTATATAGGGCCTGAATTGCTTTCAAATTAAATTAAATTAAATTCAATTCAATTCAATTCAATTACGTAAAGTAGTATATTATTTTGTTTTATTGAGGAATTACTTGTGAATAAGTTTATTACGCACAATATATTTAACTTTATTTCAATCGGTAATTATGTATGGAATTATAGGATGGGGTAGCTCATTTAAATCCAATTTTAATCCACTTTATTTATTACAGAAGAAAATATTTAAAATATGTCTTCATACACCTTTTCATTTTCCACCTCAAAATTTGTTTTTAGAATTTAATGTACTTAAAGTAAGACAAATTTATTATATTGTATTAATAAAATTCATACATAAAAATCGAAATAATTTTGAATTGTATTCTTATAGTTATCAAACAAAAGGTACGAAGTCTTTAAGATTGTTTGAACTAAAATGCAACACTGTTACATTATTTAATCATAGTAGTAATTTGGACCCAAGAATATATAACAAATTTATATTTAAATATCCTAATCTTGTCAATTCTAATAGTTCTAGTATTAAATTTAAAAAGTTATGTATGGATTTTATAAAAATTGAAAAATTGTAGATTTAAATTTATATACTATAATTGCATAGTAGACATAAGACAAATTGTATTATATACTTATTAATTTCAATTCAGGAATCCGCCCCTGAGAACGAGTTCTCTTCAGGGGCGAACTAAAGTTTTTTTCTATATAATATATATGTTATGTTATAATTATTAGCAAAATAATAAATAAATAAATAATAGTAGTATTGCCAGTATATTGTAGGCTATTTCTTCTGCTGCTTCAAATTCATTACTGCAAACTTTCGTATGTTTCTTATGTTTTCTGGATCCCTGGAGTCAGCCGAAGTTTTCGTTCAGATGATTCTCATTTTGGAAGTTTGTGGCGTAACTGATATTAAATTTAGACATTTTATATATCAAGGCTTGATTTAGAAGCGTAAATTCGTTAGGGTTTGGAATAAATTATCCGAGATGTGTTCAGTGGCGGCATTTCTACTCTTGAAAGGAGGTGCAACAATAACCTACAATATCTTTTAAGTGTGTGGTTGCATGCGATTCTGATATTCTACGTCATTGTTCCACCTTGTTTAGAGGGTAGAAATGCCCGCGCTAACATATTTGAATTAACACAAATGAATAGACTATATCACTGTACAAACGTATTGACTAACGTGCAACACTTAGGCGAGAGGTGGGTACTGTAAGACAGGGAGAACGGGGAGACATTTTTTATTACATGGTAAATTTTGATGTTGAAATGTTGGTAACAGTAGAGTTGTATGTTGCATGAGTAAAGTAACAGTATTTTCATACTCGGTTTGATTCTAGTTATAAAGGCGAGTGATGAAAAAATAATTCGAAATTTTTCATTCTAGAAGTAAAATTTTGGCTTTTGTTTAATGAAGATTATATTGGATATACAATTGAAATATAAATATGAATGTTTTGTTACCTAATACTAGGGTATTTGAGATTATGTTTGGCAAAGTTTCGTCTTTCTTGTTTTAATTTTGAAGTGATGGCGTCATTTTCAAATTAACTATGCGTAAAGGGAACAGTGAGACATGCCATTGAAGGGTAAACTGAGACATCTCACTGTTCCCTTGTACCAATGATTTGCAAAAACAAACTAATTATATTACATTAAAAATGAACATACTAGTAACCAATTTAGCGACTGTAGCTTAAAATAATGGATACATTACGTTTTAATGGTTTCATAAATAAAAAATTATTCACAAAATTTAAGAAAATTTAAAAAAATAATGAAGAATTACATTAAATTCTTGTAATTATAAGCTTACTTGTCACCAAAAATTCATTTCATTTTTTCGCAAAAGTTTGAAAAGTCATGGAAAATTCACTTTTCCAAATGTTCCAGATGTTTCAATGGTTTCGAAGTCAGACATCAAAATGATTCTAAATAAGCCTACGGAACATGTCAAGATAAAGAGACAGCAAGTTTTTGTTTCTTTTGAAATAAATGGAAATCATTTCAATGTCCGTTAATAGACACTGTGGTGTCTCACTGTACCCTCCTGAATGGGAACAGTGAGACATTTGCATTTCTTTGACAAACACGTATTGTATATTATGTCCTTTATGTATTAACATTTTTGTTTATTGCACTTGATTTTTAAAATACTTGAATTATCACTTGCATACATTATGTCTTAATATTTTGTTTCTCACTGTACCCATTACTCCCCTACGTGTACATGTGTTACCTACCAGATTCTTCAGGCAGATGGGGCTCCATGGCTAGCCAGTTCTTCAGAGCTTCTACCGATTCCTTCACTCTTTGTTCATTTAATCCAAATTCTTGCCAGATTTTTTGTACCACGTCTTTACCCAGGGCACGGAATTCTTTCGCCATTATAATTCGTAGTCTGGAAAAATAAATAAATAATAATTAGTTTGTTTAATAAATGTGTAATACGTATGTTTAAAATGTTTCAGCTTTAAAGTGTGGAAATAATGATTCATACTGAATTCCTTGCTGGTCGTTACGTGCCGATAGAATATTATTACTTAATATAAAATTTTGTACCTCCGGCGTAACATTCATAATTAGTAAGCATAAATTTGTATTCTTTCAGGACTCAGGAGCTTAATTTACGAACTTGTCTCCCGGCTATATGCCAACGATGTAACGTGCCAGTAGACAGACAAAATATCGTTGACTTGGAATTAATTTGTCAGCAGGGGAGGAGTTTCAAACTTAATATGATCACATTTAGAAATTCTTGCATGTTCCCCGCACTTCATTATGTGAGGCTATATTAAGCATTATCAAAGACCCATTACTTCATAATCTATACATTTCTGAGTAAAAATAAACGAATGGAGGTTACGATGAAGATAACGTCAAGGTGATTATAAAATTCATTATTTTCATATATTATTTTCTATGTTTTCGAACATGATATTGTATTTCAGAACATCTCATTTCATCGATGTATAATTACCAGATGTAATATTTTAATTCATATTATATTTATATTAAAATATTTCATCCATCCATCCATCCATCCATCCATTCATCCATCCATCCATCCATCCTTGCCTTTCTTCTTATCTTTATACTTTCTTAATCTGCACAGTATGTTGGGAAAAAATGTTACTTTTTTATTTGTGCACAATATTTTTAAATTCGTTTTCAGAACGAAAAGTCACATTGCGATCAAATTTATGCACATTTAATAACTAGACTGAAATTATTTCAACCATTTATTACCTTTCTTCAATTGATGGAGCTTATGAAGAATGAAAACTTTGGCATACCTAAAATACTCATTAAATTTTAATTTAGTAGTCTGACTCAATATTTTGGGTTTGCCCTGCGACACATAATAGCTCACAATAAAATTAGAAATGAAAAATTTTATAAACAGGTTTGAGACAATAGAGAATAAGAAATAAGAAAAAAATAGAACCAAGTGTAATTTAAATTGAATGTACACCATAAAGATGCTGACGAAATATCGCTACAGAAAATTTTATTATGGTAGTGACGATGGCATTAGTTTTTGTCTCAATAAGGAAGAAAAAATAATCAAAATCTTATTAAAATTATCCGTTCCAAATATCTCAAAGAACAACCCCCGAAATTAATGAGATTACTTACGGTTCAACTCTATACTACACATTATTATTATTATTATTGTTATTATTATTATTATTATTATTATTATTATTATTATTATTATTATTATTATTATTATTATTATTATAGATATGCTGACGTAATTGTTACTTGTATACAGATAAGTGATTTGCAATTAATCAGCAGTTTGGGGGAAAGGAAACAGTGTGACCTCCTCTCCCACGCCTCCGTGGAGCTTGACACCACAATCAACTCATTCCTCTCAAAAATATAAGCACAGCTGTTAGCTCTTAAGAATGAAGAATTGTAGAAATATATGTAATATTTCATGGAAATAATTATTGTCAGTGAAATTGTCGCACTTCAGAAGTACATTCTTCTATATAATAAGGACTACAAGTTAAATCTCTCTTCTTATTTAATACATGATCAAGTCCAACGACACAACACCTATCAACTACTGAGGTAGTTCGCTGAAGTCGACGACTCTGGTTAAATTATACTGAGAAGATTAAAGAAGTTGGAGTACAGTGTAACCTCTCATTTACGGACATCGAAGGGACAATCTGACCGTATCTGGAAGGTGTTCTTTCTTGGGAGGGAGGCTACCCAGTCTAACTGTAAATTTGTAGTATGCATTATGTATCCCTTCACGCTTTAAATGAAATGTATTACTGTTGTTTAATTCTAAATAAGTATACTACAGTAAATTCTTTACAAATTTGAACTACAGTAGATAAGATCGAAATAGCAATATGCGTTACAAGAGCGGTATGTTGAAGTTTTCATGTTCGAGGAAAAGTTTGAAAAAGCGAAACGTAGTTGAGCTTTTTTAATTTCCGAGAATTGAAAGAAAACTTGCCGCTCGTGTATCGTACATTATTTTGTGCGAAGACCGTTTATTATATACCTGAAAGAGGAATTTCTAATTAGTTGCAATGAAATCTCCATCTTGGTTTCTGTTCAGTGACGGCAAATTTGCAAAACAAAAATATCTATCTTCAACATTGTTGCTTTAAAATGTTTTCTGTGTTTATTACACTCCAGCAGGCCGTGATATACGTCTGTCTTTTTTTCCCCCAGTCTATAAATGCGAACTTAAAACAAACGGCAAGGTTATGTAATGATTTATTTTTCATTTTAATATTTTAACAATATTATTTATATAACATATTGCAGTAATAACATCGGCAAGTTTAATTTTGCCGGTCGAGGAGATTTTTAGAAATGGAAAATATATCTTTGACATCTAATTCTACACATTTAAATTAATTGTTACATTTGTGCAGTTATTCAGAGTCACGGGAGCACCATCACCAGTTGTAGAGTAAGTTTAGTGGAGTTGTAGAGTTTACTTAATTTTTGCAAATATTTAAAAACAATACTTAACAGTGCAATTTAGGTGAAATTGCAGTGGTAAGTTTCCAATTTATAATTATTACCATACTGAACGTCTCTAAAAATAATGTGTTAAAAGCCTAAAGCAGTAAAATCAATATGTCACTTAAGCGGTAAGAAGAGGGAAATTGTTATGTGTGTTAGGTTGGGAATACTGAATGTGGAATTTTAGACTTTCCGCGGAAACCAAGCAAATACGCACGATCTCGCACAATAGTAATATGCGTTACAAGAGCGGTATGTTGATTTTTTTCATGTTGGAGGGAAAGATTGAAAAAGCGAAACGTAGTTTACCTTTTTTAATTTCCGAGAACATGAAAGGAAACATACCGCTCGTGTATCGTACATTATTTTGTGCGAAGATCGTTTATTACATAACTGAAAGACGAATTTCTAATTAGACGCAATGAAAACTCCATCTTGGTTTCTGTTCAATAACGGCAATTTTGGAAAACAAAAATATCTCTCTTCAACATTGTTGCCTAAAAATATTTTCTGTGTTTACTATATTGCAGCAGGCCGTGATATACGTCTGTCTTTTTTTTTCCCCCGGTCTATAAATGCGAACTTAAAACAAACGGTAAGGTTATGTAATGATTTATTTTTCATTTTAATATTTTAACAATATAATTTATATAACATCGACATCTGGAATGTTGTTGATTTTTTCACGGCTTCCTTAATGTTACTTGCATCACGAATGCAAATAACTTTAGTGGAGTAGCAGAGTTTACTTAATTTTTTCAAATATTTTAAAACAATAATTAACATTGCAATTTAGGTGAAATTGCAGTGGTAAGTTTCCAGTTTATAATTATTACTATAATGAACGTCTCTAAAAATAATATGTTAAAAGCCTAAAGCAGTAAAATGAATATGACGCTTAAGCGGTAAGAAGAGGGAAATTGTTATGTGTGTTAGGTTGGGAATACTGAATGTGGTATTTCACACTTACCGCGTATTGGTTTTGTGCGGAAAACAAGAAAATACGCACGATCTCGCACAAAAGAAAAATACAGTACTGAGCCATGCAATTTTATTCTAGGTCTACAGTTATGCAGTACTGTAATTTACAGTTTTCAACTTAGCCTTTACGTTCAGGTGCCATGTCTCTGGAAACAGAACAACTGATTGAAGTGAAGAGAATAATCCTACTAACCTCATCATGTGTCGAATACAATGTCACGATCGCTGAATTCTCAGACCCATCAGACATGTTAAATTTTATGACTTTGTTTATCCACCCGCTTCCAGAAAACAAGGGTTAGCCGGCTGGGCTAGTGGTAGCCTACGAACACACAGGGTCGATTTCTGAAACACGGACGAAATCGTGGTTCCAAACCCCGGCTTTTATACCGCGATCGAGGTCTGGATCCTTATGCGATTTCTAAAACGAAGTCGAGACGCGGCTTGAGAAGAAACCGAGGTTCGTGCGTTTTATATATGGCAACGCAGCTTGGAATCGATTTTTATTCTTGTCGATATTAGAAAGAAATGAACATCGGGATTAATATTTTTATTCCATTCCAGTAAGTCACATTCTTTTGTTCTCAGCTAAGGTATTGTCACAGTCTACTATATACAGTCGCGAAGCTTGAGGTGTTTTTCTGCAAATCTCGCGACAAAGCTCTCCAAGCGGTTAGCAACTAGAAACAATAGACTGTTCACGGTCGACTTTGGATTTAGAGTGGACTGAGTCGCATTTCCATCGAGTGCTAGGTCGTTGCGTATTTCGCATTGATGCTCGTGAAGAAAAATCCTAACATCCATTTCTTATTTTACTTATAGATGCAAAAAATGGTTAATAAACAGCAGTAGGGAAGATCTAATGACAAAGAATGAAGCATATCTTTATAATAATATAAAGTTTTGCTCTCTTCATTTCGAAAACACACAATTTATGAATGAAAACAAAAATAAATTAATCTGGAATGCAATTCCAACTTTATTTGATGTTTCAAATAAACCTGTTCTGTTATTACCTGCAGCTGAGAATGAAAAGCTTTGCACTAATTCTACGTCTGTATCAGCTGATTCCTTGAATAATATTGTACATTTTCAGACAACTTAGGCCTACTTTTTTTTCAAAGGATATGTTTTTAATTATAGCTGTTAATTTCGTTGTTATTTTTATTTGTTACTTTACTAGAGACATAGAAAAAGTGAGTCTGTTACAATAAAATTTATTGATCACGTTTTATTTCCAATTCTGGTGTGATTATTATTGCTTAACCTCATCCCACTTTGTTAACTACGTAAGCCTACACTACAAGTACCGGTACACGTAAGTTACGCCCATTAATTCATATTTCCATTATTATTGTTATTATATTATTGTTGTAAAAGGAAATGCAAATTAATATTTATTGGTTTCATAGTTCATTATCGTTATAATCTTGAATGAGTGAAGCGATTATAGTAAATTTCAGTTCGTTTTGCATAAACAAACATAATATTAACCTATTTCCTGCAGGTATCTTCGAGTTTATGGTGGAATTTAATATACTTCATTAAAATAATAAATGGACTTTATCCATTTAAAATTTCAATAATTGAAGGAAGGTGCTAATTTTTCCAAAAGAACACGACAACGAAAGTGTAACATATTTTGTCGTCTGCTAGGAGAGATCTGTAATGATGAGGCGATAGTAGCGATCCTAGTTGTGGGCAACTACCCATGTTTGCATTTTTACTACATATTGAGCTTCGCGACTGTATATAGTAGACTGTGGTATTGTTGTATTTGCTAATTTACAGAATATATGTGCGTTTAAAATACTAGCATTAATTATAGGGAACTGATTTTTAGGTACCAGAATTATATTTCCCAAATAATTAGCACAGGTCGAACATTTATGTTGTAGTTTATCATTTGTTAATAGCTACTGCCAACATTAACTACCTGAAAACCCGGGTCTAACGAATCAATAACCTAAATATTAACTGGATTAAAGTTGCAATTGAAACTAAAATTTAGTATGGTTCTATTTTCACATATAATAGGCCTACTACATGGAAAGCCCCACTAGCATAAAACTTAAAATAACACAAAATCACGCTTGCGTCTTACATATTCTTGTAGGCCCATATCAATTCCAGAACTACTGTGAAGACTAAGAATTAAGTTACATCGTCTTATAGACATAAAGGTGTAATTAATATAAAATATTATATCTTACTTCCCTCAAAGCAACAAGAAGATGTAAAAAACTTGTCAACCCGCCGCCTCTTGCATTTCGTTGCAGATTATTATTTAGCATTCTTGCTAAATTTTGCGTTGATTCCTTCGAAAGTCGAAAATATTCGCATGAAATTATCGTCGTTATATAGTTACAAAGGAATATTCTTATCTCTCGTCACTCTAATCCGAGATTTAATATTTTGTAACAACAAATTTTTCTTTCATAGTCATCCAGCTGATCTACTGCCTCCATCTTGTTTACATGAAGCCATGGTTTTAAACCTTCCTCAGCCGTGGTCTCTGCTTCAGACCATGATTTCGAGCCATGGCTCAGAAAAATGAAAAAGACCTCGTTTTTGAATTCGACCCATTAGGTCTTGAAATCCAAGTTCTGTCCGCAGTCAGGAGGTAAAGCAAGCTTTAGGACTGTGAAACAGCTGTCCGTGTCCGTGTCTGAGAGTGTTCTTAAACGAGAGTTAGATCTATCATTATTTCTATATTATTTCAGTTGGGGCATAAAAATCTGTCCCCCGTATCTGGGGGGTGTCAGCAAGGAGAGATTTCACTGCATAAAGTACATAACTGCTACAGGCTTATTTTTCGAGACAATGTTATTTATTGACCATTTCCTTTCGTCCATAACATTCACGTGTACATCCCAGGCAAATTGCTTTAACAAGCCAGAATGAAACTAACAAAGAGAGAATTGAGTCTGAATAAGTTTTATTGAAGAGGTAATGAACACATGCGCTTCAAAATATAACTATATTCTGGAATTAGGTTGTACTCATTAAGTAAAATAGCTGTCTTTGTGGGTTGAACTATGAGTGAAGGTCCTATTTAGCGTCATGTAATAATTTTAAATTAGTACATAAGTAGTTCCGGCGCAACTCACAGATTTGCAGACGTCCGTCACTCCGTGGTTTCCAGCTCTCACTGACTTGTTACTTGCAGATTGTGTTAGATATATTATGAAATGGTGGAACAGGTTTGTACGATATTTCTCAAAATTGAACATACGCCAATTTGTTTATCGTATGTTATTTCAATAAATTATTAATTTCTAAGATCATTTCTAATTAATATAATAAAATAACATATTCATATGTTTATTTAAAAAAATTAAATTAATGAAAAAATAGTGCAGGCACTGGCATTGAGCATATTACAAACGGTAAGAGATGTCTGTCAGGCGGACGACTTTAAACGTGTATCAGAAACTGGAAATTTTTCGTCGAATTAGAAACAACGGAAACTTTAACTGTGTCTCAGTAATTACAAAATTAGTGCTCCGACGCGATTTATAATGTCGCTGCTTTCTGAGCTAAAATTTTCACTAAAACTCTAAAGACGAACTGGAATATTTTAGTTATATATGAATTCGAAAGGGGGAATTCTGAATGAAGATACCTCATGTAAAATCCGCCAGTCGTTATGCTGCAGGCACATTCCTATCAGAGCCGTTGTAAAGTAACATTCAGTTTTTCTTTTAGAGCAGACTGAAATTGTACGAGTAATTTTGTTTAAGAACACTTTCAGTTCTAAAAATACTAGTGGCGTGTGCAGCAATTGCTGCAAACTAACAAGTAAACCTTCAGGTGGGGTAAAAAAACAAAGACTTACCTTTATGACCATTCGATTAAGCATTAAAACCAATGCAAAATTCGTAAATTTTACAACTCCAACGCAATGAACACCAGAGATCGCGACCAATCAAGATCAAGTTGACATGGGCTACTTAGATTGCAAACAACTATACCACGCAGCAATGTTAGACGCGAGAGCAAAGACAGTACAGCTATAGGCGCGCTGTCATCTAGTTTGTACCTTGCAGTTTATTGTGTAATGTTATGTTCAGTGAGCTGAAGAAGATGAACCCAGTGAATATAGTGAATAAAATTCCGGATAAACTAAAACAAGAGGGTTATAAGGAGACAGACTGTGAAATGTCGCGGAAGGAACTTGAAAGTGTTGATGATATATACGACTTATTAAAGAGTTATGAATCGGAAGCAGTTGAAGAAAGTCATAATTTGAACATTGATGAAAATGAACCATGAAATGATGATAATGACATGCCTCATGTACGAGAATGGGAGACTGCAAAAACAAATACTACGTCAGAAGAGGAATTAAGTACTTCACAAAGTTCCGGTTCTCAATACGCTCCGTCCCCTCCCAAAACATCCCGAGTCACTGACTTTGAAGAAAAGTGTAAGGTAATAGAGTATTGGATTCTGCCAGTGTACTGACAAACAAAAAGAAAAGGTTTAACCATAGGTCATGGAGCAGTATGAAGCATAAATTTACGTGGTTAACACACGAAAGTCAACTCTACAAAATGAAGCAAGCTGTCGAACAACAAAACGATGTTACGAATAAAATGAAAGAAGTGCACCGAAGAACATTTGAGGAATTCTGTCTTCGGCGACCGTCAAATGACATTGTAAAATAAAACGAATTGCACTGACAACAGCTCGTGATTTATTAGGCATAGATCAGAAATACTTCAACGCAAGTCCTACTTGGTTGCATCGCTTTAAAAAGCATTATAAGATTATCAGCCGAAAAATAACATCATATGTAACAAAGCGTCAGGTACGCGACAAGACAGCTCTTGAACAATCAATCCAAACCTTCAGACGTGAGTGCGCACCACTTATGGACATGTACAATGATGATCATGTGTTTAATGCAGACGAATGTGGGTTCCATAAGGAAATGCCTTTCGGCAGAACATTAGAACGTCAAGGAACCAGTAACGTGTATGGTGTCGTGCACTCCAAGTTGGCAACTACACATTCCTACACTATAATGCCGGTGGTTTCTGAAGCTCAAAGTTACTACTGATTCTCCAAGAACCGAAAAGTATAAGTACAAGAGTTGCGGAACGCATTTTCCAGAGCGACAGCCTTGTAGTAAAATGGACTTCGTCGGGAAAAATGACTAAAAAAATATGGATAGAATTTTTACGAGAAATATTCCTTCCTAATTCTGCAACACCCAATCTTCTGCTGTTAGACTCGTATGGTTTCCACTGCGACGAAAATACAATTAAGCACTGTTAGAAGAAGGGGACTATGGTCTTGAAAAACTAGTAGTGAAAATCATACCACCAAATACAACTTATGAGTTGCAACCTTTGGACAGGTACTTTTTTCGAATGTACAAGCATATGATTCGACACATTTCTCATAATGTAGATTTTGATGATTCATCCGATACATTACAACAACGCAAAAATATACTGAAACTATGTACAATCGCTTGTTTACCAGCAGTTTCTTTCTTCACGATTCCAACAGGCGCATGGGTATGGTTGGATGTTAGTTGGATTTGGATCCAGAAGTGGACAACGTTTTCAAAACACAACAGAGTACAAGGAATATGTGGGATTTGTGCAAAATCAGCCCTTATAAAGTGTGCGTGGTGTACTGACAATTTGTGTTTCCAACATTTTTTTGTTAGCTATCACTGTTGTGCGACATATGTTTCTGGATAAAAACAAATCAGACATGGAATACGATGCATTAAGTAACATGATAACCACATCATCGTTTTCCTTCTTATGCAAGTAATCGCTAGTTGAAGGTATGTTTTCGTTCTGGTTGAAGCCTCGTGTTCTGCGCTCTGTATCGCACTTGATAATTGCAGTCGAGTTACGAAATTTTAGGATTATTCATATTTTATTATGTTGATTCCAAAAATATAAGTTTCATTTTCATTGTTTTTTACCTCAGGTGAAGGTTTACTTGTAAGTCCATAAAAAGTTCAAATAAAAATTGTTCAGATTTATTTTCAATGAAGAATACTAGACATTTTGATAGTTATTTGCTTCCATAATAGTGAAACATACTCCCTCTGAATGTTTTTTTTTTTGCCAAATACTTTTCCTTGAACCTATGCGTCTTCAATTCTTGAGTTTCAATGCGAAATCGCTAGTAACAATGTCAGGATGATCAGTGGGTTTTTCATGTAGGACTAATGCAGTAGCTATTTTTGATCATTGCGGATTGTAGGTGAAAGTTAACAAAATGTAAGGTTTCTCATGCTTTGAACAAAATACTTAGCATCTTGGTATAGCTGCTGCATGTTTCGTGAACTACCCTGAAATGTAGAGGGCAGAATCACTTTTTCCCACTAAGAGATCTTGCTGAGGTGATCAAGAGACTATAAAATCTTGTAGGCCTCTTATTTTATCAATAAGTAATACCTTTTGGTCTTTTCTTATGAATTGTAATTTTTTGCGCTTCTTCCAGACAATACTGAGCTACCAAATACTGCTGGATTAATTTGTGTAACAATGAATGTTATTTCGTATATTTTCTTTAATATAGGCTGCTGAGATGTGAAAAATGAGGCGAATGAGATGTCAGAGTTGTAGAATCATATATGCGGCCTAAATAAAATTGTCCATCGTAAATCGTTAGCAGTTTCAGTGTTTCATTCGTTGCTGGTTGAGGGAAATAAACTTACTCATCACGGTAGCAAGAAGTGAAATGGCATGCTATTTTCCATACAACAAAATATGCTTGGCAGCGATCACAAATCTAATCAATTAAACCAAAGAAATATGAAATTAATTTTGATGTAGTTTAAAGGCGCAGCTGAAATAGGAAGCATGACTCAATTACTAAAAAGGGAAGTTAGACAATCACACATATAAATATCTATATCACACTTCAATTTCATATATGAAAAGGACCCACACCACATGATTAATAATTGTAAAAGTATTTCATTTTTAATAACAATATTGTTACCTTACGTAAGTTTTATAGTTTTCAGTTACAAAAGTTTATATAGGCCTATAGCCGTTACTCAGTAAATTATAGAAATGAAGATCTAATATAAATATTCTTTCTCTGCATCTACTTACATAAAGCCCCAAAAGGTTTCACTTTCATATATCAGTATAGCATTATGTGTTGCATTAACTATAATAATATTTCATTTTTAATGGTAATAATGTCATCAACCATTCTTAAGTTTTGTAGTTCTGAACCCATTATACTCCAGTGTTCTAATTAGAGGAGAGTAGCTAATTTACTTTTTTTTAGCAAACACAATATCTTAATTATGTTAATTGTGTGTGTTATGTTACAAACTGAACTGTTTTGATGTACAAAATAATATTTTGGACTTGGTTTCTATTACAATTTTATTTTATTTTATATTTTTTCTTCACCCTACACAATTGTACTTGATATTATAGCCTATCACTGCCAATATCATCCGAGATTTTGGTAATGTAATTATTATTTTGTGAATATATATAGCAGATAGTTTGGTGTTTCAATCTGATATATAATCGTTACCATCAACAATGCCAGCTGACTTTGACAACAATGCAAATATTGGTGTCCTCTAAATAGGACGCTGGGATGAATTGTAATATAATATAACACTCCTCTGTGCATGACGGCATTCCGTTTGTTACGAACATATGACTACCCAGTATTTAGTG
Organism: Periplaneta americana; assembly: GCF_040183065.1. Lineage (NCBI taxonomy): Eukaryota > Metazoa > Arthropoda > Insecta > Blattodea > Blattidae > Periplaneta > Periplaneta americana. The sequence goes on along the minus strand of NC_091129.1, from coordinate 5,708,151 downwards.
ATATCAGATATTATTATTGCTATTCCGTGCAGAGTGGTATCAGAGTGAGTAAGCACTGCTTCCTGCGGCTAATGTACCTTGTGTGATGCTGATTCAGATTCAAAGTCAGACTTCTCATGAAGATGATAAATACTTCATTTCAGCAGTTGGGGATTTTTTTGGGGGGGGGGGAATTTCTGTCTGAATGAAATGATTGTGAAGTACTATTGCCACCACAGTCTGAAACTGTTCATTCGTGGGAAGCCAACCAAATTATGGGCTCTTTGTGGAACCAGTGAGTACGGCTTCAATTTCGACATATATTGTGGAAAGGAAAAAGATGATTTGTTGTTGGGATCGAGAGTGATTCTGAATATGCTCGACTGTGTTGAACACTCAAATAGTTATACTGTTCACTATTTCACAAATCATGATATCCCTATTCATCTTCAAAGTCCAGGATACAGAGCAACAGGAAATGTAAGAGAGAGCCCTATTCAAGAATGTCCACTACGGAACAGCAAGGAATTGAAGAAGCAAGATCGAGGTCGAAGGCATCCTGCCTAGGACTCGCGTTACGGAATGCGCACTGGTTCGAGTCCTCATGGGAAAAGTAATTTTCTCATGAAATTTCGGCCAGGTTATGGGACCGGTGCCCACCCAGCATCGCGATGCACTTGGGGAGCTACGATAGGTAGCGAAAATCCGGTTTCGCAAACCAGCTATAACGGCTGGGGGATCATCGTGCTAAACACACGATACCTCCATTCTGGTTGGATGATCGTCCACCTCTGCTTCGGCATGTGGACGTGAGGCCAGCAGCCAGCTGTAGCGCCATGGATTTTTTTGGATGACCGAAATAGAGAAGTACTTTTCGTCCGGTGAATTGACAACAAGTATGTCACTATTTCCACAATTTATGACGCCATAAATCTCGGCGTACTGAAGAATACAATTCCCACATGGAGGTGTTGATCATCATGATTGGCTAGTAGGAAAATACGTTATTGGTGTCCCAAGAAAGAAGTATTAAAGGCCCATATTTACAACATTGATAGACATGGCATTGGTGAATGCATGCATATGGGGCAAATGCAATGGATCTTCTAAATTTCAGATGTGCAATGGCTATGTCCTATCTCAAAGTTCACACAAGCAGGAAACAACTAGGGCGACCATCTGCTTCACCATGTAAGAGTTGTCCTGATGTCAGGACATTGTCCGAAGAAAGAAAGAGAGAAGATGCGCACAAATTGGCTGTGCAGGAAAACCGAAGTCATACTGTGTGAAATGTAACGTCACACTGTGTATGCAATATTTTACATCATTTCATAAAATATGACTGCATCAGCCAAATTTAGTAATGATTTTTTTGCTATTTCATGAGATATGACTGTATCGGGCAAATTTGGTTCTTATGATTACAGTAGATCCCAGCGTCCTTTTTAGAGGACAGCTATTTTTTCTAAAACTAGGCATCTCAAAATATTATGTATGATAGGTATGTGTTCTTCTGGGCTTTCTTATGTCTTTCCAGTAAATAAAACATCAAAATGTAAAATAATAATAATAATAATAATAATAATTTGGGACTTACTGGCTTAATATCCAATACACAGCTGTACTCGGAAAACTACAGACCAGAGAATCAGACCTGTAAATTATTTTTTTACGTTATTAAAAAATTACACAAATGAAGCTCGAAATATTGGCATTATGATGGGAAAGAATCTGAGCCGTCTGAACTCTATGTCAGCAATCCTGTAGGTCATGTAGATTACAGCTCATAAGAGAAAAAGAAAAATTGTATATTTTATGTATGAAGTTGCAATTTTTGTTTAATATTAAAGCAAATCGATGCTGTTGAACAGCAACCTCGTATGTTCGTATAAGATAAAAATTCAATTTATTCAGGACAGCGAAGAAACATTTACAGTATATCTTGATAAGTAACAAGTGTCTGACATAAGAGGGCATATAAATCTCTTTTTTTGAAGTTAGTATTCATGCCTTGACTTAAGATGTGTTTGCAGAAGATTCGGGAATATTTCTTTAACTGGATTTAATTTAAAAATTATTGTTAGTTAGTGGGGTTTAAAAAGGTCGCGTCAGCACCTATGGCTATTTGCGCCCTTATCTAAAATTCTTTACAGAACAGAGACATAATACAATAATGAGAATGGTTAAAAGAACTAAAAAACGTTGTCAAGATTAAAACGAGGTACACAAATGCAGTTTCAACAGGGTGATGCGTAAAACATTATAAAAATCTCAGACCTTAACTAGTATTTAAAAAGAGACAATAAAATAACACACAAATGCTACCATAAATAAATTATCTGGCGTATTTCTAAAATACTCGGATGTAAAAGGTCCGAATGTCAAGTTTGTTAAAAAACTTATATACTAAATAACAAGTGTAACCTCCGGATGTAAAGGGTCCGGAGGATAATTAAGACTGGCGAATAAAAAAATTAAATCACCCTGTCAAGTCCAGTACTCGATAAAAATCTCAGGACTGCATTTGTACAATTAAAATCATTTCCAAGAGCGTCACGAAGAGTCGGCCGAATTCCATATTGCCGACGGACACGGTCATACTTTCTACAATGCAATAAAAAATTTTCCACCGTAAGTGGAACATGACATAGATCACACTCCGGCTGAAGCTTCGCCACGTAGCAGATGGCCATGTGTCAGGTAACAGTGGCCAATCCTCAACCGGGTGAGTAAAACTTCTTCGTGTCGTGACGCTCTTGTGGACGAATCCCAAACTCGAACAGTATTCTTTATTCTTCGTAATTTGTTTCCCTCTTGTGCAGACCATTCTCCTTCCCATTGCCACCATATTCTATATTTCAAATGATTTTGTAAGTCTTGCCACCTCTTGCGCCAATATACCGGAGTGCCATTCGTGGCACCATCTTTGGCTGCAGCATCCGCAGCCTCATTGCCAGGAATTCCGACATGGCTAGGAATCCACACTGCTCCAATCTCGCAATCAGAGCTTAGGAGTGTGTGGAACAGCTGCTGAGTTCTTAACACAAGGGGATCCTCTGAATAGAGAGACTGCAAAGAATGAATGGCACTTAAAGAGTCGGAGCAGATTAGATATCTGCCCCGAGGTTGCCTAATTAAAAACAATAAAACTCTGTAAAAAGCATATAATTCTGCAGTAAAAACACTGGTATATTCGCTCAGTTCATATTTAAATATCTGTCCATTTGCAACGAAGGAGCAACCAACACAATCATTTACTCGAGATCCGTCAGTAAAAACTAAAGAATAATTTGGAAAACATAATAAAAGTTCGCTAAAAAGAAGTCTATAAACAAAAGCTGGTGTAAAATTCTTAAAACTTTGGCTCAGGCATACATCAAACATGGGGCGTCGCATAATCCACGGTGGAGTGGTGGTGTATTCTAGTGTGCGAACGGATGGTAGATGGACGTCGAGCTCAGAGAGCAGTTCACGGAATCGCACACCTGCTGGACTTACATACGAGGTTGGTGTTCAACACCATCGAAATGTTGCATTATGTAACACTGCGTACTTGTTTGTTGCAGTATCGTAATTATGGGTCTACTCCTAGCGTGCCTGCATCACTGCAAACTTGGTGCATCAAAAGAGGTAAGCTCCTTCTGTGAAGGATTTTATACAGAATTGAGTTGTACCATATTTCCGTTCACAGACCATTTGTTGCCGCTCATTATCTAATAAAGCAACCTTCTCTACTTGTTACCTATTTCAATGAGCTGGATGGCTTTTAAGTTATTAATGGAGAAAATTTCGCTCGAATTATTGCGAATTCCGATTCAGTGAAGTTCGAAATACCGATATTTTGCTGTAAATTCGTCATTTATAGGGCTCGGAAGTTGGATGAGCTAAAAATCATAGAAAGATAACCTATTAGTACATTATGCAACGAGCCTATAATGAAGGTAATTAAGAAGTGAGTATGGATATTTGTGAAACGAGCGCAAGTGAGTTTCATAATTTTCATACGAGCTTCTTAATTACCATTATAGGCGAGTTTCATACAACTTTTTATGCTCGACCATATTTCTAACTTGATATTATTAATTTTTTAGCAATGTCCCGTATGTTGTGAGATGTGCGCAGACGCGAAAGTATTGATTTTTTTCCGAGGAACAGATGTCCACATTGACCTTGCTAGGCCATAAGAACATACAGAGATAACATTGAAATTAAATTAGACATTGAAAAACGAGATGACAAATTGAATTTATTTTAATATTATTTACAATTAACGCTAATTATTATAGTAACAGAACATAACCTTCTGCGACAGTATTGGATTTCCAGCCTCCGTGACTTTTCGCTAATTCTCTTTCGATTGCATATCCGAGAATAATCGATACTTGCGGTTTTATAACGGTAGAAAGCTGACCTGTCATTGGCTGAACAGTTGTAACCTGAGTCGTCATTGGCTGAAAGACCTGACCTTTAATGAGTAGGTGTACTTTAATGACATGCATTAAAGGTCTGCTACCAGGTGTATAATTAGTACATTTCGGCATGGTCGAGCATAAAAAATTACCTTAAATTTCTGAAAATGTGACACTGAAATTAAAAACATGACCAAGATTTTTATAATAATAATAATAATAATAATAATAATAATAATAATAATAATAATAATAATAATAATAATAATAATAATAATAACAATAATATCTCGTTATTGCTTCAACTGACGTCATTGGCACATAGGCCTACTTTAAACGATCAAGGTCTGGTGAAAAATCTTCATCAAAAGCCATGAAGTCAAAATTTTCATTTTACAGAGCTTTCTCCACTTTACACATGGACTGGTGCCCAATGTTGTTTTCCAATATCTTCCTCATTTTCTGTCTAACTTCTTGTCCAATTTTTCCTACATGTTTTCGCAAGTTATTAACTCACAATAGTTCACACACTCTATGAAGAGCAAGAGCCATGCGTGAACCATTTTTATGTAAAATGATTTAATTGCCGTGCCCGCTTTCACCATATAATTATCTGGCTGCACCTGCACTTTCTTTAATTTGACACAACTTATAAAATAGTACGGCCTACCTCCGTCTGTGGAAAAAATGTCTCCGAAGTTAGTCACTAACTGCAGAAAAAATCTTTGTCTATTTTAGTTCACTTTCGGCATTTTTGTATGTATGTATGTATGTATGTATGTATGTATGTATGTATGTATGTATGTATGTATGTATGTATGCATTTATTTATTCACACTGCAATGGGTATGTACCCGGTGGCAGTGGTAACTAATACACTCAATAATGACAATAATAAACTTATTGATTAAAAATACAATTAATAATATTAATAATTTATACTAACAATAATAATAATAATAATAATAATAATAATAATAATAATAATAATAATAATAACAGGAATATCCTAAATTAAATGAAACGATCCCTTAAAGTAACATTTGAAATAAGTCTAATTTGTATCTTAAAACTAAGATCGAACTAAAACCCACGAGTATGATATGTTCATATCTGCACAAGTATCTTTCAACATTACACTCATTTCGCTGTCAACTCACTCACTGCACTGGAACTACGACACATTTCACTGATTCTATCCTGATTTCACTAACACTTCAAAAACATTTCACTGTTCAAATACTTTGCACTGCCACTATAAACTATAAAGCTTCACTGACAGGAACACGTTTCACTTACACAACACACTTCACTGACACAACACACTTCACTGACACAACATAATTCTTCACTGATACAACACTTCAATAACAACATATCATTAACACCCTTTAAATGCTGTGTATAATTACCGTCTATTAGTAAGGTTCTTAAGCCTATTTTTAAGTACATTTTTGGTTGTTGGTAAAGCCTTAGTAATTCTGCAGGTAAAGCATTCCAGTCCCTGATAGTACGATTGAGAAAAGAAAACTTTCCAGTGTCCGTCCTCTGTCTTCTTTCCCTAAATTTATATGAATGGTCGTTCCTTGTCCAATTGTGAGGTAGAATAAAATGCTGACTGCGGGCACTGCGGCTGCAGTATTTGTTCTGTTGCGTTGAATGAGGGGAAGCACTTAACACAAATGATTAGGAGTCAAGGCTGATGCAACCACAAAGAAAATTTCTGCATGACGCAATCAATTTGCGTAAGCAATCTGCAGTAGGTTCCAGAATATGGACTACAACAACAACGTAAAAAAATCCGTTAAACACAAAAAAGGGCAAAAAATGCAAGGAAAGTACTACATTTCCTTATAAATGACCAATATACAATAAAACAGGGCTGGGCACATTACGTGATGCTGAGAAATGAGCGCCGTGTGCTTTAAAGAGCGGGTCTTGCGAGCGCTCTGACGTATGCATACTGTACGTCATTCAGTGTCGGTGCAGTGGTGACTCTGCAGCATGAAGGCGAACTTTGAAGACGGAGCTTCCGCTCATACACTAAAGCGTCCCGCTACTCCCAATGCTTTTAATGTATCATGGGAGGAGGAGTTCTTTTTGGTAGAGAGCAGTGGATTAGCAAAGTGTTTAATTTGGCATAAAACACTCCACCTGATTAAGAAGTTCAATATCCAACAATATGACAAATATGTTGGTAATGAACGCCATAAATTAATACAACTTAAAAAAAAATGTTTCTCAGGTACATTATATTAGAGTAGCTATTTGATATTTACATTGCATTATAGGTTATTATGCATTTAGTAATGTATAATTTTAAATTACACAAGTATTATGATATATCATAGTATAGTATATATCATATATCATATTATACTGTGTATCATGAACTGTAATATACTATACTATCATATATCATAATATTTGTATAATTTAAAATTATAGATTACTAAATGTACTATAATAACTTATAATGCAATATAAATATCGAATAAAGACTCTAATATAATGTACCTGAGAAACATTTTCTTTAAGTTGTATTACTTTATGGTTATATCATATCATATATCATACCATATATCACATCATATATCATATGAATCCTATAGATTATTATTATTATTTTTATTATTATTATTGTTATCTAAATATTGAAACCCTATTTTACCTTTGGTATATTAGGGTTGTAGTTTGTTACATGTGAAATACATTATGTAGTGATAATACACAATTTTAAAGAATTAATAGTAGGTGTGAATCATAGTTACAATATAAATACACTAATTAAGATACAGTAAACAATACTAACTACGTTATGCAATAATTACTTTCAGTTAAAACAAAATTAAATAAAATTAGAAATTATAATCGAAGGTGTAGAGAAATTGCAAGATTATTACATTAATTTGTGATCTTATACATAATTTTAAGCAATATTAATGAGATAATGCACAGAATTGGCGTAGTTACAAATAAAACACCTATTATCTAGTTGGTTTGCGATAGTAAAAAAAAAATAAAAACAAAATTACTTATGGTTACAAACTATATATCTGTCATCAAATACTCAACAATAGTAAAATCTACAATACAAACATAGTTATTGTTATTACTATTATTATGTCCCAAAGATAGACACCTTGTTTTACATAGTGCATTAGGATTTTATAACATCATTAATTTATATACAATTAACAGCTACAGTCTTGCGTGGATGTGGTGTATAAACTCTGTGAATTGTTTGTAACAACATTTTTTTCTAAGAAAATGGTAAAGGGGTGTGCAGTAATTTAAATTGCAGTCCGAGATATGATATCTTAAAAAGTGTCTTTTCCTTTCAAACACTGGACAGTGAAAAATCAAATGTTCAACAGTCTGATTCTCTTTGCATATGCACAGAGATTCTTCTGCACTTTTGATCCTAAATCTTTCAAAGTAGGAACCGAATTTTCCATGGCCGGTCATAAATTGAGTGTAAAAGAAGTCGGTTGAGAACTGACTGCAACATAGTCTGTCTTGTACATTGGGAAAGAATAATTTCTTGGTCACAGAGCCTTTAACACTAGAGTTCCAGTATGTATTCCACTTGAGTGTAGTTGTGTGCTTGATGTACGAAATAGGACAGGTGGAATATTTATATTCTGAGTTGGTTGAGGCTGATGTATCCGCTCTTTCGTTTCCTTCAGTACCTGTGTGGCCGCGCACCCACATTAAGCAAATACGACCTTCAAATTTAAGTATTAGGGATCTAATTTCGACGGCTATGGAATGCAAGTTGTATTTATCATCAATGGTTTGTAAGGCAGATTGAGAGTCGCTGTGAATACATGAGTCAATCCCGTTGGTAATGCTCCATTTCACTGCTTGCAAGATGGCAAAGAGTTCTGCTTGGAACACGGAGCACATGGGCGCCAGGCGGAACGTGGCAGAGTGGACTTCAGTAGTGTTGTAGTAGGTAACAAAAGCATAGCCCGCCGAGCTGACGTCGTTCTCCTTTTGCAACCGAGAGCCGTCAGTATAGATGTTGTATTCATGTCGATCTGTACATGTATTTGATGCACGGTGAAAAACTTTCGGATGACCAGTTAATTGAAAATGTGATCTTTTTTCCACCTCAAGATATGATTCTTGTTCTATAAATATCCCACATCTTTTCACGTTAGAGATTTCAGCTTTAGCCAAGGCTGTTAAAAACAATGGTGGTATACCCGCGATCACTAGGGCTGCGTCTGTCGATGTGGTTCTGTAAGCCTTCGTGATTCGTAAAATGAATCCACGCTGGATTTGTATTAATTTATTTTGAACCCATATATCCTATAGATTCAAAACCCCCTAAAGACCATTTTGTTCATAATTGATTTGTGCCCACATATTGCTTGCTAAGAATGAATTCTAATAATTTGTATAGTTTGAAATCAAAAAGCCACTAAATTTAAAGCAAAAGGTTTGTTAAAAGTCACTCTTAGGTCGAAGAATCCCTCTATTTGGAACCAGTTACTGTCAAAATCCTTCAATTTGTGAAAGTGGATATAGGGGATTTTGAATCTATAGGTTTCATATATCGTATCATATATTATATTATATTGTATTATATGGTATATTATATTATATTATATTATATTATATTATATTATATTATATTATATTATATTATATTATATTATATTATATTATGTATTAACAGAATGACAATAATGCACTTATCGGCTATGAGAATTAGCTACAAAAATTTGCCACGAAATTGCAAAGGAATTGAAAATATTCCACGAAGGTGAATTCATCAAGCGATGTTTAATTATATTGGCAGATGAACTCTGTCCACAGCAAGTAGGGGAAGTGGAAGCCATATGCCTGTCTCGTAGAACCGTGGTCAGTAGATTGCAGTATGTGCGTATGGGTTATGTAAATAAGCCTAATGATTTGTGTGTGTGCATAGAGCGAAGTTTATTTCATTAAATTAATAAGTGTGTTATAAAGTCTGTACTGTACAATGGATTGATGTAATATCCTTATAAACTGTTATGTACTGACAGACTGAATGACTAGAACAACCGTGGCTCTTGTTACATTAATGCAGGGAAGGTAGCTGTAATGCGAGTCCGCCACTGCCTGAGCGTTCTGCTCCGGCTTGGAATTGAAGTGCCTTGCGGAGCGAGAGCAGCTCTGGCCGACTAAATGGAGCCGCTATCATGCCCGGCCCTGCAATAAAAGATTGAAATATGCAGAAAAATGCAAAATAAAATTAGACTGAATTGGTTCGTGATGAAGTGAAAAGAGTTTGTATTGCATCGTGCATTGTCTGTGATGTCTTACAAAAAAGATTATATTTCATCAACTCCGAGCCCAAGTTATTTATAAGCTTATTATTATGGAAGTATAGCCAGTTTATTACCACACTCTGCTATATACAGTCACGAAGCTTGAGGTGATTTTTTGCAAATGTCGTGATAAAGCGCTTCAAGCGGTTAGAAACTAGAAACAATAGACTGTCCATGGTCGACTTTGGACTGTGTCGTATTTCCATCGAGTGCTAGCTCGTTGCGTATTTCACATTGATGCTTGTGAAATGTTCGTTATTGGTTGTAATGAAAATGTTAATGGCTAAAATACAATAATTGGCGTAATAATATTTTACTAGAGACGTAGAAAAATTAACTTTGTTTTAATGAAATTTATTGATCACGTTTTATTTTCAATTCTGGTGGGATTATTATTGCTTAGGCCTATTTATTTTAAAAGGATATGTTTTTAATTATAACTGTTAATTTTGTTATTATTTTTATTTGTTACTTTACTACAGACGTAGAAAAAGTCTGTTACAATAAAATTTATTGATCACGTTTTATTTCCAATTCTGGTGTGATTATTATTGCTTAACCTCATCCCACTTTGTTAACTACGTAAGCCTACACTACAAGTACCGGTACACGTAAGTTACTCCATTAATTCATATTTCCATTATTATTGTTGTAAAGGGAAATGAAAATTAATATTTATTGGTTTCATAGTTAATTATCGCTGTGATCTTGAATGAGTGAAACGATTATAGTAAATTTCAGTTCGTTTTGCACAAACAAAAATAATATTAACCTATTTCTTGCAGGTATCTTAGAGTTTATGGTGGAATTTAATATACTTCATTAAAATAATAAATTAACTTTATGCATTTAATATTTCAATAATGGAAGGAAGGTGTTAATTTTTCCAAAAGAACACAACGAAAGTGTAACATATTTTGTCGTCTACTATATAGGAGAGAGATCTGCGATGATGAGGCGATAGTAGCGATCCTAGTGGTGGGCAACTACCCATGTTTGCATTTTCTACATATTGAGCTTCGCGACTGTATATAGTAGACTGTGTTATTATTGTGAGTTAAGAGGCACAGAAACTACTTAGGTAGTTGTGCAAAGTTAATAATGCAAGCGAGATGCTTTCCGTTTTATTTTGCTGCCTCTATTCATTGCGAGAGTCTACTATTAATAAAAACCGGTGTGTGAAGGACACTATTGGTGTTAGTGTTAGATATCGTATCAGGTCCTTCTAGATTTACAGACATTACGCAGTAACATCTCGGTTACAACATTACAAGACTGTTGTTAGCTTGTCTTTGAAAACATGAGTACGGTCAGGATAAACGCCGGGATTGTCCCCTTCATCGTAACTGTTCAGATCGAACGGGCAAACTGTTGCCTCCTTGAAAAATCTCCACTGGTCTACAGAGTCGTTGTTCAATACTTGTATATCCTTCGGAGAACTTCTGCATCCAATATTGTATAGAGCAGTGATGTCAAAGCAAGCGCATTTTTCTGACCTTGACGTCTTGCGCGGGCAGCAAGCGCTATGTATGGAAAGAGGAAGGGTTGTGTATAGGAATAAGCAACCTGTTGGATTAAGAAAACAGTGGTGCACAAACTTCAAACGGAACGTGAAATTTTATGTCGTTGTTTTTATATGGCTTCTTTCTGTTTAATATTATCTATATTGTCTGTAAAACAAAAGTACTAACACTGATTTCTTAATATTGCACTTGTGTTTTAAATCTTAATAACATAATAGAGAGTTAAGAAGGAATATTCACTTAAATTCCATAGTAGTATAATATTATACTGTATTAAGTGGATGAAACACATCATTCATAAAGAAAGTGATATTCCAAAGAAAGAGACTGAGTATGACATGATACGTTGGAATTTGTTTTGATGGTATCTTTAGCCTTACAAAAGTAATCAATAAACTAATCAAAAGAATATTACAGTACAAAGCAAAGTTACCTAGGTACTGTATCTGTTTTAAGTGTAACTAATATTACATAACAAAACACTTATCGCATTATGCTTTTAAGGTGATATTTGTGAGCAACTTCCTATCATCAGAATATTAAATTATTTTCTCGAAAACTGCTGAAGCTATAGAGCTGACATTTTTACAACACATGTGAACGTATCTTTTGCTTATGATGTAACAGTAGTTGCTTTTTTAATTCATTTCCTTACAAACAATTTCCATGCGAATATTTTCAAAATTTTCAGTACACTATCTTCAGTAATACGTATATAGGGTATATTAGATTTACGAAAACATTCTGTAAGGCTACTAAATAAATAGGCCTATACGTGAAAATTTCACTTTTCTATACGAAAAGTTAAGAAAATATTTCTTTTGAATAAAAAAATCAAACTTGTGAAAAATGAGCATTAAAATTAAAACTTATATTCGAATAATGTACTTATACTTCTCAGGCAAATCTAAAAATTAAAATGGATACAGTTTTAATAAGTTCTCTTCCCTTTATCTCTTGAATCAGTGCTGGCCATCCCTGAATATAGCTCGATCAAGCGGCATATACCACCTCTTTCGTCTGTCTCTTTCCTTTCCTCTGTAAAGCGCTCAAATTCTCCTGGGCTCTAAAGCGCGCTTGCTCTTGTGGGCATCAATTGACATGCCTGGTATAGAGGATTCCGCTGTAAGAGAATAGCATTGCACATACATAGGCTGTTCCATCAACTATTTGTAAGTAAGTTTCTTGAGAACTGGGAATTATTTAGTTTCATTTAATTCATAGAACATAATTTCATTGAGAACTAGGTCGATTTCGTGTGCTAAAATTGTGTTACACCTCTAAAGTTAACATACATTTAATTTACGATTGACGGGGTAACAGCTAAATTGATGGAATAGTCTTCCGCTCTCTTGCCAACATCTCAGCTGAGAAACTTAACAGACAATTAGGGGTGGTACAGTAAAGGCTAAGATTTTTCACTGTTAAAACACGTACCACAACATTCTCTGAGCTTATTTGAAGAAGTACACAAAATTTAAATGTCAGCAAAACAACAAAGACATTAGGTATATATCTTAGGTTCTTGTTTGATTATACCGTGAAGTTAATAATGGAAAAAATGTGCTGTATATAATCCTAAATTTGTACTATAAGCACTTCTTAACAGCAGCACATAATATTAATTTTCTATTTTAAGCGCCCCGTAACATTTAATAACGGAAAATATGTGTTGCACATAATCTTAAGTCTGTATTATAAACACTATTTCACCCAATAAAATAACGGTTTTATTATTATTATTATCACTATTATTATTATTATTATTATCATTATTATTCAAATACTTGGGGTGTACTACAAGCGGTAACATGAGCTCCTGTCAAGAAGTCAAAAGGAGAATGGCAATGTTAAAAGAAACTCTTAATAGAAAAAGGACCTCTGGAGAAAGGCCTAAGGAAGAGACTAGTGAAGTGCTCTGTGTGGATTAAAGCATTGTATGGGGCAGAAACATGGACATTATGACGAAGTGAAGAGAAGCGAATAGAAGAATTGGAAATGTGGATATGGAGAAGGATGGAGTGTGTGAAATGGACAGAGTAAGAAACGAAGCTCTGTTGGAAAAAGTGGGTCAAGAAAGAATGATGCTGAAACTGATCAGAAAGAGGAAAAGGAATTGGCTGAGTCACAGGTTGAGAAGAAACTGCCTACTGAAGGATACACTGGAAGGAATGGCGAACTGGAGAAGAGTTCGGGCAGAAGAACATCCCAGATGATAGACAACATTAAGATATATGGATCATATGTGGAGACTAAGAGGAAGGCAGAAAATAGGAAAGACTGGAGAATGCTGGATTTGCAGTGAAATACTTGCCCTTGGGTAAAACACTATGAATGAATTATTATTATTATTATTATTATTATTATTATTATTATTATTATTATTAGTAATTGCAATAACGTTTTAGGTCCCTGAAACTGTATTTTAATACCTACTTTCGTTCATTATGGAGCCTAGTTGAGATGTCTAAAAGTTGGTTAATGGCCTAAATATCCGAAGTCTAGTTATAATGTATATATAATATATAATGTATGTTTTTGTAGGCATCATTATGGCATTAATAGTTTTTTTTATTATTTCAACGGACTCAACGTACGTATCTTGTGCGATAAACTTTCTAGAACGTTGTACCAAAGTCTAGTATATACAGACGCGAAGCTTGGGGTGATTTTTTGCATTTCTCGCGATAGTTGCTAGCCGCTTGGAGCGCTGTGTGTACTAGGAACAATAGACTGTGCCACTGCCTTCGTGATCTAATACAGGCCGTAAGGCAGACCATGTGACTCCCTTAACCCGATCACGAAGGGCGGCGTTTCAACCATATAAATTAGTTGGAATGCATAAAGAGTAACATATACTTCTCTAAGATGTAGTGTAATTGCATTAATAAAATTTAAAACAATGATTAGGAGAGACTTCAGACACAATTCCTTGCGAGTTAAGGTGTAATATTATTTTTGGTGTGAAAATTACGTTGTTCGTATGAGTAATAGGCCTACCTGCCTTTATTTCGATTAAATATTGCGAAATTATTGTACATTCATTTATGCACGATTCAATAATTTTCAGTTGCACCGCACGAATATTGAGATATGTTGAAATTATAGGTAATGTTTACCGTCCCAGTTGCCCCTTTCTGTCTAATTTTAGTGGTCTCCAATGCCTTGCCATTCATATGGAAATATTATAGGTTATGTTTACTATATCTTATATTCCTAAATTCGCAATTATGCATTATAATTAAGCATAATGTGATGTATGATACTCCGCACATTCAATTTGTCTGTATTTTAATACTAAAATTGACTATTGGATTATTGTATTTATCTACTACCTAAGACACGAAGTAACAATGGTACGTACACTAATTTTATACGAGTGGTATGGTAAATTTTCTGTCTTTATCAAGGAAGGTATGTTTGCTATATTAAAATCACAATACAAATTCTTTTTTATTAAATCTGAAAATAGCTTACATTCTAAACTTAAAATGTTGATGCGAAAAGATTATGTTAACATGTAAAATTCTCTTTACATTAAAATAACACAGTTTTGTAATTATTTCTGCAACATATTATGCAACAAGAAGTAAACGGAACTTATGGACACATTACACTAAATAAAACTTAGCAATGATACGCAATAAAGTTATAATATAATAATTCACTGAGCTCCATACACTGAAACAGAAAACCCGAACATACATTACAGCGGTCTAGATCGAAAAGGCATTGACTGTGCCGTATTTCGCATTGTTGTGAATAGTTGTGTAAACTGTGAAATGTTCGTTATCGGCTGTAATAACTGTAAATGGCTAAAATGCAATAATTTGAGTAATAATATGGGACAAGGAGGCGTTTGTTGTACTATAAATTCTAAGAAAAAGAGGTCAGAGTTATTCTTCTTCCGAAAGATCCAGGAAGGTGAGTTTATAAAATATAATATATACTGTATGAAAATAATATATAAACCTTACGTATTTCTTATTTCAGTAGTGGAAGGAAGGCGTTAATTCATTTAAAAAGAACACGATATCAAAAGTACAACACATTTTATCGTCTGCTAGGGAAAGAGTCTCTGATGAGGCGATAGTAGCGATCCTGGTGGCTAGCAACTATCTATGGATGCATATTTCAACTGTCTGTGTTTGCATATTTAGTAAGTATTGAGCTTCGCAACTGTATATACTGAACTGTGGTTGTACGTATTAGGAAGAGAGTGAGATATAGATACTATACCTCACTCGTTCTACTAACGGAGGCATCAGTGTTCTAGCCATGACTCGTAAGACCAATGCTTTTTTCTTAAGGTGGAATGTTCTATAGATAGCTCGATGCGACAGGCAATAATCAACATACTAAGGTAGCATTTCTTTACAAAACATCCTTTTCTCTCGGATATTTCACACAGAAAAGCGCAACAACATTCTGCACATGTTCCTCCATTTTGAATCTGCTGCTCTTTGCTTCGCTTGTGCCGCTTGTGAGTAAATCTACCACTCTAACGTAATCTCCATGTAGCGGTGCTAGCTTCGGACTCCTCCTCATTAAAGAATGTAAGCCGGTACTTTGATTTGCAGTTCGTCGCTACGGAGTAACGATTAGCAAATCTTACCGTGAACTAGAGGGTCCGGGTTCAAATCCTAGTAGGGACAAATTACCCGATTGAGGTGTTTTCAACGATTTTTTCTTGATCCATTAAAAGCAAATGCTGGGTAACTTTCGGCGCTTGACCCTGGACTCCTCTCGCTAGCATTATCATCTTCATATCCTTCAGACGCTCGGAAACCATAAAAGTTGATAAAGCGTCGTAAAATAACCAACTAAAGAAACTTAATTAAATATTCAAAAGGTCAAAATACAACAGTGTTCATAAGTGAAGATTAAAATAATGGAGATAATTATTACAGTTTTCTGAACACTATTTATTGATAAAATAAATAAAATAATAAAACTGGTTAGAAACCATACATGTTTCGGGGGCTATGCTCCCCCATCTTCAGTGGTTGTACCACGACTGCAACAAGAGAATGGAATGTATAAAGATCTTGAATATGCTACAAAATTATAAAATTTATAAAATACTAAGTCTGAGACAATATCGTTTAAAAGTAAAATAATCTAATGTATTGAATTGAAATTTCATTATGAACTTAATAAAAAATAAACTTGAGAATAGTTATTAAATATTGTTAAATGATATCTTATAGAAGAAATATATATAATACAATTCTGATGATACAATATATAAATCTTGAGTAATACTAATGGTGACCCAAGAATAATGTTAAAATGTCATATTATTATAGAATGTCAATGACAAGATGTGAATGTTATTCATTCCAAAATATTTGGAATTAAAAATTAACCATCAATGATGTTAAAAACTGATGTTAAGAATTTTAAAAAGTTTCGAAAATAGAACTTTTGTTCTTATACTATAAGTACAATCAAAAATACTTTGGAAGAATGGACACTACTACAATTTAGATGCTGAACTCACCTACGGTGCAGATGTTCTATCGCGTGTCGTACCTTAAAGAGGACTGACTATGCTAAAGAGCAAGACAAAGAATACGTAACCAATACTAAGTTGATCTTTTTTTGTTCGAATCGGAAGTGATGTAGAGGTCAAATAGGATATTATTATCAATTTAATTTAATTTAATTTCTTCCTGTAACCACTACAGGTTGCCGTCGACAAAGAGTACCATAATACAATAGAGTAAAAGCCTTGAGGCTTAGCGATAAATTATTGTTAGAGTGAAAAAGAAAGAATTTGAATTATATTGAAACACATGATGTTAAACGAAGTGACGTCAAGGAGGTGCGAATTAGTCATGGTCCATATGTATGATGCCTGAAAATAGCTATTGAGCCTTTGAGTGCTGCAATTGTTAGATCTCTTAAAATACTTTTATGCAGGCCAAAAGATTTACAGAAGTCGACTAGGAACCGGGGTATGGTCCCACGGGCTCCTATCATTAGTCCCGCAATGACGATGGATTCCAGATGGTATTTGTCCTTATAAAAACTGATGGAAGGTTCATATATATTCCTTTTTTCCTCGTGTACTTCTTCTGGCTGGTGTTCGTGCGATTCGAATCTCACAGTAGGGTCTATGATGCAACCTCCAAGAGAGGGAGGTTTAAATGCAATTATGTCAATTCTTCGATTACTGCCCTCACTGGATATGCCGTGTACTTCTTCATATACTGAATAACCTTTGTTCCTTAAGGCAGTTGCTATTATAGATCTTACTGTATGATGCCGCGTATTTCGTAGAAGTTCACCGTGTGGACAGGCCCCCAGGACATGGGCAAGGGTTTCAACCTCCCTGTCGCAACGTCGACAGAGGTTACTGCCCGAAGACCTGCCAGGTACACTACGCACAGCTGACACGTTCGCATTCATCTTGATTGCTTCCCTCCACTCACTACAGGAAAGACCCTTGTGATTCCGGATCCACTTATTGGCCGGGGTATATTGTTGGTATAAGAGCACGCCTTTGCCTTTATGTTTTTTCTGGCTCCAGTTCTCAAACGCATTTTCTCTTAATACTTGCCGTACCTTTCGCGTATCTACAGCTTTGTCGTTCAAATTATGAAGGTTAATAAGCTTATCTTTATAAATTTCTATTGATTCCAATATATTTAATAATTTGCCTTTTCTCTTGGTGTATAGAACTTCCATATCGGAATTAATGTTGGTGAAAAAATGTTGACTGTTAAAAATATGTTATATGAAACTTATATTTGTAACTTTGGTCTACTGACGAACCTATGTACGTATTTCGGTCTTTATGCAGAATATTACTTTTCGTATTATTGCATCATAAAATCAGCAACCGCTTACAATATTTCTGTTGGCTGTACTGACAATCATCACAGATCAAGGCGATACAGTTGATTATATCTATTTGTACAATTTCTCAACACTGTTATGAAGTACGTAGTTCATTGCATGGTTAAAGCAAATAGAGACAGAACTAAGGAGAACGTATACTGGTGGCCATAATTCTGGAAACTTTTTGTTTTTGTACTGAATTATTATAACATCTGCATTGATTCACAGATTTGTAAATTTAAAATGTTACTCGTAACTGATTCGTTAATTATGGGGTTATAATAAAAGTATTATATTAAATCCTGAATATTTTAGCAATAAATAATTATTACTATGTGGGAAATTATGTTCTTGTCGTTTAAGATCTAAATATTAATTTCACACTTCATTATAATTTCCCACTATTTACTGTAATAAAAACTGGCCCAATGTTGATTTTAAGATTATTTTTGATCAGTAGAAGCATTGTTGAGCACTGTTAGCATTAAATATGGACATTATTAGTGTGTTTCTATCATTTGTCTGACTTAAGATTTCGTTAGGTTAACATCTGATTGCTTTACAACAAACTTTATAGATAATTTTATCATAATGGATCCAAGAAAGGATTGAACACCTTCTAGGGCAGTCACACTTCGAGAAGAAGGCTACACATTCAAGGGAAGTGCAAGAAAACTTGGTAATGTTGCTACAGTGTCTGGCATCCAGAACGTATGGCAGAAGTGCAAATCCACAAAATCTTGTAAAACAACACCTAGGACTGTTAGAAAACCTAAAGTAAATCCAAGAGATGTGAAGCAGATTTGTCGATTAGCATTGAAAGATCGAAGGAAATCTTCTAAAGAGATACAGGAAGTTCTACACAGCAATTGACTTAGTATTTCTGCAAGGAATGTTCGAAGGAAGTCATTTGACAACAGACTGAAAGCAAGAGCACCCAGAAAAAAGCCATTTCTCAACAAAGGGCAACCAGAAAATCGTGTAAATTGGTGCAAAAGTAATCAATCATGGACCAATGAGAGCTGTGCGAAAGTGATGAAACAGGAATTTCTATATTTCAGAGTGATGGAGTCAAATACGTTCGTCGCCGAAATAGAGAAGCTTTGAATCCTGAGTGCCTAATTGAACAGTCCTCGCAGAAATACTAAGTCCACTTCGTCGTAATTGAAATGCGGCAAGAAGGATGTACCGCCAACATTTTCCGGAATGAAGGTTGCCTAATCGGCGAACGTTTGTAGCAGTACAACGATTATTAGAAACTGGGAGTCTTTTACTCCGTTTCGAAAATCACACAATCAGAAAATTCTTTAAATATGATACTGCTTTATGGAAGCGGGAAAGATTAAAATTTTACATTAGAGAAACAGTTCGTGTGATTTTTTGCAGTAAACTACAGGGTGATCCGTTTGGTTATGGATTAAATAAAGAACACCGTAAAACATTTACTACTGAACTTTATTTGTTGAAACTTTGTGCATACAACACTAAAAGGTGGGAGATTCCTCAGAGCTCAACATGACCCCCATTGCGCACCCTGCACAACTCATAACGGTGATGCAATTCAGCCCATGTCCGTTGTAACATAAGAGGGGTGATTTCTTGAAAAGCTTGAGTAGACAAATCTCGCAGTCCAACTATAACGATATACATCTATCAGAGTCTACTATATACAATCGCGAAGCTTGAGGTGATTTTTTGCAAATCTCGTGATAAAGCGCTCCAAGCGGTTAGCAACTAGACACAATAGATTGTCCACGGTCGACTTTGGACTGTGTCGTACTTCCATCGAGTGCTAGCTCGTTGCGTATTTCACATTGATGCTTGTGAAATGTTCGTTATTGGTTGTAATGAAAATGTTAATGGCTAAAATACAATAATTGGCGTAATAATATTTTACTAGAGACGTAGAAAAATTAAGTTTGTTTTAATGAAATTTATTGATCACGTTTTATTTTCAATTCTGGTGGGATTATTATTGCTTAGGCCTATTTATTTTAAAAGGATATGTTTTTAATTATAGCTGTTAATTTTGTTGTTATTTTTATTTGTTACTTTACTACAGACGTAGAAAAAGTATGTTACAATAAAATTTATTGATCACGATTTATTTCCAGTTCTGGTGTGATTATTATTGCTTAACCTCATCCCACTTTGTTAACTACGTAAGCCTACACTACAAGTACCGGTACACGTAAGTTACTCCATTAATTCATATTTCCATTATTATTGTTGTAAAGGGAAATGAAAATTAATATTTATTGGTTTCATATTTAATTATCGCTATAATCTTGAATGAGTGAAGCGATTATAGTAAATTTCAGTTCGTTTTGCACAAACAAAAATAATATTAACCTATTTCTTGCAGGTATCTTCGAGTTTATGGTGGAATTTAATATACTTCATTAAAATAATAAATTAACTTTATGCATTTAATATTTCAATAATGGAAGGAAGGTGTTATTTTTTCCAAAAGAACACAACGAAAGTGTAACATATTTTGTCGTCTACTATATAGGAGAGAGATCTGCGATGATGAGGCGATAGTAGCGATCCTAGTGGTGGGCAACTACCCATGTTTGCATTTTTACTACATATTGAGCTTCATGACTGTATATAGTAGACTGTACTTCTATATTATGCGCGGTTGAGTTTGCCTGCACATGTATAAACATTAATAACACTTACAGGCAAACTAGCAATATAAATAATGCGGCTCCGTGCATTCTAGTTAGTAGTCCCGATCAGATCTCGCTCTCTATTGTTTAGACCAGTTGTCGTCAGCACTCGCTGAAATGTGCAATGGGTAAGCGGTGCCGTCCCGTGTGCACAGTCGTGCAACAGGGAGAGATAGAGAGCATACCCGCTAGCAGCTACGAGAGCACTATAGTGCACTGCGTTTTCCGCGGGGAAGAGAGGCTAGCGTCAGCGTGCTCTGTGCTGACGACCCCTGGATTAGGCTCGTTACACACTTGAAGGGTTTTCGCTAGCGAGAAAAAATGTGTCGCGAGAAAGAGGCGAAGAGCCTTCCTCCACACACTTGGCGATTTCTCGCTATCATAGATCACACCTCGCTATGATCATCTATGCACTGCCTTCACGCAAAGAGCATTTTTCTGATTATAGTAATCACTCGTTGGGGGAAATATTATAGGTTATGTATTTACATATATTGTCGAGTACTTAAGTATATAACCTGTAACGGTCTTACTAATGAAAACTGTATATACTGACTTTTAACTGTCTTATACTTATACAGGGACATCACTTTATTTTTACCAACATTTTTAACATTAACCTGGCTATACTCGGAAACACTGTTGCACCCCTTCCATTACAGGAGTTTGATATTACTAGTGCAATATGTAAACAAATCATTTTACTAGGTATAGGAGGAGAGAAAAGTAGTGTATCCATTTATGTTGTAGGGAAATACGATATTACGATTTTCAGTTTGATCATCACTCTTACGGAATTTATCAAAATACAGTAGAGTAGTAACATTTTTTTTTCAAAAACTCAACTTTTTAAGGCGGCTATGTTCGTTATGTAATGTCTACTTGATTTAGCATATTAATTATTGATGTTATTATACAATATAGAAAGTGCATTAAATTGAGGGGGTCATAAGTAAAGGGCTGTAAGTGCATTTAAGTTACTTTTGAGAAAATGGTGTTTAAATATTTAAGCTTTTGTAAAATCGGTGAAATTTTTTATTTAAATTTTAATGTGTGATGCGATTAAAATATCCCTTTGCCACTAAAATTTTAGATACTTTAGCTTACACTGGATGCACTTAACTCATGTTATTACAAATGTCACTAGCATTCCTTTGCTTCTAGCCACCTCAATTCAAAATAAGCTAATATGAATTTTTAAAATAGTTGCTGAAAATGGTTGCCGTTCATTACAATGCAGGCTTCAATTCAGTACGTATATTATTAAAAACATTTTGAAGCATATTCTCTAAAATTGAATTTATCGTTTCTTGAATGTAATTTTTTAGTACGATATTATTAATATAGGTTCTTTCTTCTATAGAAAACGCAACCATATTTCTGAAACACACTATACACTGCAGTGTTTACTTCACTGCTTGAAGACTTCGAATGCAACAGCGGCCGTAAGTTTGTGTGTCTGACGTGAGCAAGGACATTAGTGAAGGGGTGAGAGTGAAGTACATTCAGAAATGCAGGTACAATAAAAATGCAAGTAAAAATAAAATGATGTCCCTGTACAATGAGTAGCTCGTTTATAAGTCGTGTGTAAATTCCTTACTAATAATCAATACATACATCGTGTATAACAGTATAACTGTTACACAGCTACGTCATAGTTTCGTCATTACTTCGTTACGAAAGATAATAGAATATCTGAGGTTCTCTACTTGATCCGGTAGAGCGCTCTAGTGTGGCGTGTTAAATATCGATAGTACAACTGGCTCTAATCGATTACCACACTACATTTTGGTCAAAGAGTACAAGCTAAAGCAATATTATTCTAATAATTCTATGATCATTGGTTTGTTCTTCTGTGGTTACGAGGTAACCATCATCATAAAATGACAGTCGATACGAACAGCTGTTAGAGGGGCGGCCATTTTTTCCCTATACACAACGCTTAAACAAGGGGTTTCGTGTATATAACTACTGCAAAGCAATTCCCATGTATAGTTACAGCCTGTTTATACGTCCATAGCTTATTCACGGTTTATTAATAACGTTTTCTGTCTCAACTCCGCATAAGTCTCGTATAAAAACTATACACGGTTTATTAGTAAGACTGTTAGTATATTGTCGTACTCTACAAATTACGTACGTACGAACGCTATGTTGAATCTGAGTATTCAGATGATGAGGAAATGGAGTTACATGAACATATTTTGTTAAAGAAAAGAAAAAGTAGGCCTAAAATTAAAGCCAGAAATATCTGAAAATCACATTGTAAGTTAAATGTTATGTTTTATTTAACGACGCTCGCAACTGCAGAGGTTATATCGGCGTCGCCGGATGTGCCGGAATTTTGTCTCGCAGGAGTTCTTTTGCATGCCAGTAAATCTACTGACATGAGCCTGTCGTATTTAAGCACACTTAAATGCCATCCCCCTGTCCCGGGATCGAACCCGCAACCTTGGGCATTGAAGGCCAGCGCTATACCAACTCGCCAACCAGGTCGACCACATTGTAACTTATCTTACGAAAATAAGTGCGAGTTTTTGACACTGGTTTCGATTTGAATGATGATACGTTTAGGCGTTATTTCAGGTTGAATGGACCACAGTTTTTTTTGCAATGCATGATAAGATAGAGGATTCTTTGCTATGTGTTGATTAAAATTATGTAAACTGTTAAGACATACAGATATATTATTTCAAATGTTTAATTAATACTATTAAATCTCATCAAAATAAAATATAGTCCTATTTATTTTCAGATAATCTGATATTTGTCTCCAGATTTCTTCTTTAAGTTTCGTGTTTTTTTATAGTTTTCATCCTGTGTATCATATAAATAGGCCTACGGGTGACATCGTACAAGTTCGATAAGTTTCTGACTGCAATCACCAGCCATCTTTCCTCATTTTCAAATAAAAATAATACAATTCATAGCCACCTGTGATAGCTTTTTCTACATTCAATCGTCATAAAGAGTAGTCTATAAATGTCTAACATCTTTGATAAATGTGTCAAGAAAATTCGCTGAGCTACCGATTCCAGCGACAAACTCGCCTCGAACGAGAATCTCTTCCTGTGTGTGGACGTCCATTTGAATCCATGTTATCAATCTTTGAATTATCTCGCAACACATTTCTCGCTAGCGAAAACTCTTCAAGTGTGTTACGGGCCTTAGACACTTCCATCTGAACTCACCTTTTACCATTTTACTGTATTAAGTTTTGGAACATCCTTAAAAGAAGTAAATCACTACTTGTGGTACAGAACACCAGCCTAACTCCACGTATGATACATAACCAGCCAGTTGACACGAATACGGTTTCGAAAGGAAGATGTGACCATAAGGCTCTAATGCAATTATTACATAGGCTAATATAATAAACAAAATATACTTCTATTATCATTTGCAGAAAGAGTTAACTCATTTAGTTATCCGTGAATGTTACAATTAACTGTTAACTTGAATTTAGTCAACAGTGAGCTCCTTGAAGGAGCCGTTAAAGCCGAAGAGGTCGTCAGAGTTTAAGGCACCTCCTTGCCTTTTGCTCTCGTCAGACTTGAAGTTCTCGTGTCGCTTAAACCAGTCACGGTAACTGTCTATTTTCTTAAGCCACAGATCTGAAACAGCCCAGCATGATGTACAAATAATTTAGATAGAAAGTGGATCCAATGTAAGACACATTTTGTTAGTTATGTTGTTTCAATGTAATAAAGACGTTTGAATGGAAAGATATGTTATGACTAGACCGCGGATTTGTAGGTAATAAAAAATGTGTTCTAGATACCTAAAACAAACTCTTTCAGTACCTCATTTAGGCGTCATAAAACATAAAATAGTCTCTAATAGTAAGGGAAGAGAAAAAAACTATAGATATTTAAAGAAGTATTACATTATTATTAACAAATTAGAAATGTATGAACAAGACCAAAATGAGCAACATCAGACCCATACAGTAGAGTTGTATACTATAGGAAATTGTACTTGATTATGCAAAATGTGTATATCTAATGATTAAACTTTGTCAAATGTATCGGTACTATCTGTAGTAATGTCACGAGAGGTCTGAGATCTCCCGATAAATCCACGAGCGAAGCGAGTGGATTTATCTGGGAAATCTCAGACCTCGAGTGACGTTTATTAGGACTATTTCGTGAATAAAATAAAAATTTAAATACTATATTCCTAAAATTCGATCACAAAATGTTAAGAATTGTATATTAACGAATACTTAACCTATTCAGACATTGTGAAGTTGAAATACTCGTAGATGAATATCGATTATTGCAATAAAGAAATTCGATGTTATTATTAAGTAATACGAATTGCGAAAAGCAAAATACAGGTTTAACAATGTTAATTACATGTACTGCACTTTTCTCTTACTATTATTACAAATACATTTTCATTATCTGCTGAAATCATAATTTAATTTAACAGTAACAGTGGGGACAGCTATATACCAATGCTTTTATATTCACAGCGAGACATGTTGCTACACAGTGAAGCCATCTCTGTATAGATAGGCCTAATTAAAACACGAATTTTATTACGCCATACGGAAGGCAGTTTGATCAAAGACATTATTACTGTGCAAGATCTTTGAGTTTGACATGCGGTGATGTTACATAAATTTGAACGTCTATTAATTGTTTAATTTCAATACAAATGTTATATGCTACAATTTTATAGGTTACGTTACCTGTGGAAGCAGGACCAATGTCTGCTGTGCCTTGTTTCGACCGTTATTTACAATGAGTGCTACACGAAAGCATTTTTTATAGCTCGACAAACGCATTCTCGCTATAGTGTGTAACGGAACTAAAGCTGCATCTACACAGTTCAATATTCCAATCGCGTATGCGTGCAATCTGGGAAGAATATTGAAAGAATCAAATTTAAACGGTACGTTCAATTAAGATGCATGAAGATTTTGTGTCTACATGGTGTGCTGTTTTGAACGTGGTCTGCACTGCGTAAATATATTAATTAATATTAAATATCAATCTTGCATTCCTTGCTTTAAAGTCGAAAGAAAAGTTTAACCATGTAGTTGCATCTTAATGTATGTATGTATCAATTTACGGGGAAACAGTTGGCGACAACGACTAAACAAAAGGACGACCATGCGATAAATTGATAGCGATAAATCTAGCTGCAAAAATTATCGCAAAGTCTGACTGTGATTGGTTGGAATTCAAAATTTCATTACACTTCATTGGTCGAAAATGGAATGACGTCATATAAACGAAATAGTCACTTTAAATTATATGTATACTCCTAAATGCATTCAAAACTGCAAAAAAAATAGAGACAGGGCAATCAAAAACTCCCTAATTCCAATAAACCAAATTTTACAGGAGAGAGAAAAAACTTATCTGTCTTACTGACTTTGAGGGAAGACTCCACTGAAAATCATGAAAATTTTTCCAAAGCTTTTAGCTATTTCACTTATTCAGAATTTATATTTTCATAGCCCAAATGGATTCAGCTCAATTCTGATTACAAATACTCGTATGTTTACACTTTTTAAATTAAGGCTGGAAGGGGGCGTGGAATTTAAAGAGCTGTCAAAATTGTTTTTCATCGAAGGATTCTTTTTTAAAATTTCTGATTACAAATCTAGTAACTTTTTGTTGGCTCCCAGAAGTTACTAGATGAATGTAGCGGAGGAGAATATTAATTTACATAAATATTCATTTTATTTTCAAATATATTTTTCTGTGTTCTTTTTTGTTGATTCAACACCAACTTTCTTATGCCAAATATTAATCAATCTGGATGAAATTTTTACTACAAGTATTTATGAGGTAGCTGCATGTTTCTGTGCATTTATTATGTGAGAAATGCTGCTAGTCAATTTATTAACATTTTTCTTAAGAAAAATATTAATAAAATAAACCACACGCATTAAGAGAAATATTAATAAAATAAACTAGCAGAATTAAGAAAAATATTAATAAAGTAAACTAGCAGCATATCTCAAAAAATAAATGCATAGAAACATGCAGCTACCTCATAAATACTTGCAGTAAAAATTTCATCCAGATTGATTAATATTTGGCATAAGAAAGTTGGTGTTGAATCAACAAAAATGAACACAGAAAAATAGATTTCAAAATAAAATGAATATTTATGTGAATTAATATTCTCCTCCACTACATTCATCTAGTAACTTCAGGAAGCCAACAAAAATTACTAGGTTTGTAATCAGAAATTTTAAAAAAGAATTCTTCAATGAAAAACAATTTTGACAGCTCTTTAAATTCCACAATCCCCTTCCAGGCTTAATTTAAAAAGTGTAAACATACGAGTATTTGTAATCAGAATTGAGCTGAATCCATTTGGGGTATGAAAATATAAATTCTGAATAAGTGAAATAGCTAAAAAAAATTGTATAAATTTTCATGATTTTCAGTGGAGTCTTTCCTTAAATATTATACATTTACCTATTAATATTTTGTAAAATTACATTCTTTATGAATTAAATACTTCAAAACCTAAATTTTTACATTATCTTACGCTACAATTTGAAATAAACACTGCTGGAGTTGGGGTTTTTTGACTTCCACAGTGTATGAATTAAGTAAACTGAAGATATATGAGCCACGTGAAGAAAAAAGATAAGTATATCATAATTCCCTTGTGAAACATTGAAATATACGAGAAAATGGAAGTTTATTATTAAGATTAACATTGCTACTTTTTTTTTAAATTTCAAATATATGAGACAGAAAATCACAAATTCCCATAAAGCACATCAAAGTACAGAAATAGAACCACAAAAAATATTAAAATGTTAACACAGTCTGATTCATGTTACATATTCTGTCTTTTTTTTTTCACTCTCATGTTCTCTCTGTTCAAAATCAGAGTTTGATAATACATCCTGCTTTCCTCAGCAATAAACCTTAAATTTTGCAAGTCCTTTCGCTTTCTTCTTTCAATGGCAATGCTGAATTGTACCTTAGCTGACAGGGGAATGCTGCATCTGTATTGGGTATCTGGAAGTTAAATCAACTCCATATTGTGCCTTACATAGTCTTACATGGATTTCATGGATTTTGTGTGAGATTCTCGTACCGTATCACTTTACTCAGCTGGTGGATTCATAATATTTCCATGTCATTCGAACTTCGCAGGATAACCATCTACATTCATGTAACACCTCTCAGTTTCAAAATTGCTTAGTACTCCGAGGATTTTGTGACTGTAGAATACTTACCCCAATTGTCTTGCAATGAACCTCCTGTTCCACCCAGATCATCGGGAAGGCACATTCTCGGTAGTTGTTTACGGAAGTTTGTGAGATCTTTTCCATGAACAAATATCTGGAAATTGAAAGAGCGTTATATCCTTTTAGTAATAAGCGCAATCAATTGTTTTAAAGATAAGGTGGTTAAGAAGTTACAGCCAAGACAAAGGACAATTAATTCGTCAAACTATACCAATTAAATTATCAATTAAAGATAAATATATCAAGATCGGGAAGAAGGGCTTTAACTTCATATAAATAGCCCTGAGACTAAGAAGTTAATTTTAATTCAAGAGAGGAGTGAAATGCAAGTAATTACCTTGGTTGTTGAAAAACCATCAATGAAGATCTAACACAGACATTAAGACATCCTTCCGTAACAATATAGACTACAGGATTACATGTAACGAAGTGAAAATAATTTT
Organism: Periplaneta americana; assembly: GCF_040183065.1. NCBI lineage: Eukaryota > Metazoa > Arthropoda > Insecta > Blattodea > Blattidae > Periplaneta > Periplaneta americana. The sequence goes on along the minus strand of NC_091129.1, from coordinate 5,679,724 downwards.
GTGCGAGATCGTGCGTATTTGCTTGCTTTCCGCACAAAACCAATACGCGGTAAGTGTGAAATACCACATTCAGTATTCCCAACGTAACACACATAACAATTTCCCTCTTCTTACCGCTTAAGAGCCATATTCATTTTACTGCTTTAGGCTTTTAACATATTATTTTTAGAGACGTTTAACATAGTAATAATTATAAATTGGAAACTTACCACTGCAATTTCACCTAAATTGCATTGTTAATTATCGTTTTTAATATTTGCAAAAATTAAGTAAACTCTACAACACACAAAAGTTACTGCATTTGTAATGCAAGTAACATTAAGGAAGCCGTGAAAAAATCAACAAGATTCCAGATGCCGATGTTATTCCTGCAATATGTTATATAAATAATATTGTTAAAATATTAAAATGAAAAATAAATCATTACATAACCTTACCGTTTGTTTTAAGTTCGCATTTATAGACTGGGAAAAAAAAGACAGACGTATATCACGGCCTGGCATTGTATTGCATTGTATTGTATTGTATTGTATTGTATTGTATTTATTAACATTCCATGGTATTCATACATGCTTACAGCTAGAATATGGAACAAGTCAAAAAACTTAATACTATTATAAAATCTTAATTTATAGTCACAGTCTAGATGAAATATATACAGACGATATTTACAATATAGTTTACTAGTACAACACATAGTTTTAGTATCAATTTCATGAAGTGTTATTGAATGTCATGAATTCACCTACAGAATAGAAGGCGTGAGAAAACAGGTACTTCTTTAATTTGGCCCTAAATAGTTTTATGTTTTGAGTTTCATTTTTTATATCGATAGGGAGGCTATTAAAAATTTTTACTGCCATATAACGCACTCCTTTTTGATAGCACGATAGACTTGCCGATGGAGTATGAAAGTCATTTTTTTGACGTGTATTTATGCTATGAACTGTTGAATTAGTTACAAAGTTTTCACGATTACATAGGAGGAAGACTATTAATGAAAAGATATACTGACAAGTCATGGGCATTATTTGTAGTCCTACGCGACTCCCTAGATTTCGCACCTATTATTATTCTGATTACTCTTTTTTGTAATAGAAATATATTGTTACTATCTGTGAAATTTCCTCACAATATTATTCCAAAACTCATTACCGAATGGAGGTATGCAAAGTATATTGTTTTTAAGGTATTGATATTTACTATCTTTTGCATAGATCTAATAGCAAAACAAGCTGAATTTAGTTTGAGGATAATTTTTTAATATGATTTTTCCAATTTAACACATTATCGATTTTTAAGCCAAGAAATTTGGTTGTTGTTGTTTCTAATAAGGATCTATTGTTAATTATAACGCTAGAAATTTGCGACGTTGAATTTGGACAGGATTTAAATTGAATTATATTAGTTTTGTTACAATTTAATACTAATTTATTCACTGAGAACCAGTCACATATTTTGAAGAGAATTTCCTCTGTTGAAGATTGGAATGTGTTGGAGTTATTGGCTGTAATTACTACACTTGTGTCATCTGCAAATAATATGGGATGACCTACATCTTTTATTAGGGGAGCAAGATCATTTATAAACACTAGACATAGTAGAAGACCTAATATTGATCCTTGAGGAATTCCATTATTAATAGTTCCCCATGTCGATGCAGATTTCATAGTTATATTGATTTCAACTTTCTGTTTCCTATCTATGAGATATGAGTGAAACCATTGGTGTACAACACCTTTAATTCCATAATAATCTAATTTATCTAGCAGCATTTTATGATTTATACAGTCAAATGCTTTGGATAAATCACAGAAAATCCCTCCAACTTGTAATTTTTTATTTACTGCCTCCAGAATTTTGTCAGTTAAACTAAATGTTGCATTTTCTGTGCCTTTATTTTTCCTAAATCGAAATTGTTCTGGGACTAAAATGTTGTATTTTTCTAGATGATGATATAATTTTTTATACATTACTTTTTCAAAGATTTTGGAGAAGACTGGTAGAAGTGATATGGGTCTGTAATTTTCTGTAGACGTTGTTTCTCCCTTTTTGAAGATAGGAATAACCACTGAATATTTTAATCTCTCGGGAAATATACCATTGAACATTGAATAGTTACATAAATAACTTAATGGCCCAGCTATAATATGTGAACTCGCTTTTAATATTTTGCTTGTTATTTCATCATACCCTGAGGAGTTTTTTGACTTTAGATTTTTAATAATTGCAATTATTTCTTGTTTGTTTGTTGGATATATTTGAATATTTGGGAATTTTGTCGGAAAATATTGTGTTAAAAAATCTAAACTGTTAGTAACATTATCTTAGGGGATGTTGAGGTTATCAGTTGTTGTAAGAAAATAGTAGTTAAATATGTTTGCAATTTCATTTGGGTCTGACGTTTTTGTATTGTTAGATATAAGGGTATAGTTTGTTACTTTACTTTTTGATCGTCCACTTTCTTTTTTAATTATGTTCCAAGTTGTTTTGATTTTATTATCAGAGTTTTGTATTATTGTAATATAGTGTAACTCTTTAGCTTTTTGAATTACTTTGTGTAATATTTTTGAATAATTTTTATAGTGTTGTTTTAAGTTTGTATCATTACTATTTCTGCTCTGTATGTATAATGATCTCTTACTTTTGCATGAGATTTTAATACCTTGTGTAATCCATCTATTGTTACATATTGTTTCATTTTTATACTTTACAGGAAAACTGGATTCAAAAATATTTAGAAATGCTTTATGAAACTCGTTGAATTTACTGTTCATATCACTTTGACTGTATACTGATTCCCTTGTTTCAGTTTTAAGATTTATTTCAGAATCATTTAATGATTCCCTGTTTATATTTCTGAATCTCACTTTAGTTGGTTTTTTTGATGATGTGTTAATATTTATACTTAGGAGTTGAGCATCGTGATTCGAAAGACCATTAATTATTGGGGTTGTTTGAGATATACCAATTTTTTCTTTTCCGATGAATATGTTGTCTATTGCAGTAGCTGAATCCCCTTGTATTCTGGTCGGAAAGTTTACTGTGTAAATTAAATTGAAAGATGCTAGCAATGAATTTAGTTGTTCTCTCCTATTGCTATATATTGGAATAGAGTAAATACAGAAAACATTTTATAGCAACAATGTTGAAGATAGATATTTTAGTTTTTAAAAGTTGCCGTCATTGAACAGAAACCAAGATGGAGATTTCATTGCACCTAATTAGAAATTCCTATTTCAGGTATGTAATAAACGATCTTCGCACAAAATAACTGCGTTTCGCTTTTTCAATCTTTTCCTCGAACATGAAAACATCAACATACCGCTCTTGTAACGCATATTACTATTGTGCGAGATCATGCGTATTTGTTTGGTTTCCGCACAAAACCAATACACGGAAGGTCTAAAATTCCACACTCAGTATTCCCAACCTAACGCAAATAACAATTTCCCTCTTCTTACCCCTTAAGTGACATATTGATTTTACTGCTTTAGGCTTTTAACATATTATTTTTAGAGACTTTCAATATAGCAGTAATTATGAATTGGAAACTTACCACTGCAATTTCACCTAAATTGCACTGTTAATTTTTTTTTTTTTAATATTTGTAAAAATTAAATAAACTCTACAACTCCACTAAAATTACTGTATTCGTGATGCAAGTAACATTAAGGAAGCCGTGAAAATATCAACAAGATTCCAGACTCATCATAGACTAGGGGGAAGAAAAGACAGACGTATACCACAGCCTGCTGGAGTATAGTAAACAAAGAAAACATTTTAAAGCAACAATGTTGAAGATTGGTAGTTTTGTTTTGCAAATGTGCCGTCATTGAACAGAAACCAAGATGGAGATTTCATTGCAACTAATTAGAATTTCCTCTATTCAGGTATGTAAATAACGATCTTCGGACAAAATAATGTACGATACACGAGCGGTATGTTTTCTTTCAATTCTCGGAAATTAAAAAAGGTCAACTACGTTTCGCTTTTTCAAACTTTTCCTCGAACATGAAAACTTCAACATACCGCTTTTGTAATGCATATTAGTATTCTGTGTTATACGAGTACCCTCCTCATTTTTTTAAGATAGAATCAGCAGGACGAGGTAGGAATTAATTAAAATGTACAATCAGTGGTACTGAGGTTTCTGAGAAAAAGGGATGGATATCAACAACGATAAAAAAAAAAACACTTTATAAATGCCTGCTTTAACTACAGGTGGCCGTTCCAATAATCGCTAATATGAAAGCTGTTAGTTTTAGTTTTCTTAAATAGATTACCAAAGCATTCTTAAAACGTTCTAGCATTTATTTTCATAATATTCATCAGTAGAGAAGTAAAAGTAAGTATCGGGCAAGTGAATTGAACCTGGGTCTCCACAAAACTTATCGGTCAGATGTTTTACAAGTTAATATATATATATATATATATATATATATATATCTTTTTTTCCAACATACGTCTCTGCATTGTGGTTCTCCGACTAAGATTCGCATATTATGTAGCAGATAAATGACGAGTATAGAAGAGCGCAAAAATTAATGTGTAATTAAAAGAGAAGGTGTGTGTATAGCCTATGTGTGAATTGTGGGTCTCTATTACCACGGCATGGTTCGTCCTCAGATAGCGCCATGGCGGATAAAGGGGCTGGCTTCCGATATGGAGGGTAGCTGCGAATTTATTGAATAAGTAGTCCGCACAGCCGGTGAGGTGCGATCCTACAGCTTGGAGTTTCGGCGAAGGGCTGACAACACATCACCGTAAGAAAAGGAGGTTGTCACGAAATCCCAAGTGAAAAATCCATGGTAGCTCAGTTGGTAGAGCATTGGTGCGCTAAGCCAAATGTTCCGGTATCGATACCCGGCCACGGAAGAACTTTTCCCTTGAATTTATTCAAGTCTACTTCACACAAAGCGTTACCTGAGAGCTAGATTTGCATAATACGTGCGTTACTGGCTCGCAAAACTTTTGTCCGATATACTGTAGAGTTTTCCTTGTTCTTAAGTTGGTATTTGTACTCACCCCAGTCGGCAGGTGTCCTCCTTGCAGGTAACCAACCATGACCCACCCCTCCTCACAACAAGAAGGTTGACGACACGTAAGCTAGTTGATTCTAAAGTGAAAGAGAATCCTAGTGTCATATTTGAATAAACATGACATATTGTCGATCCTCCTCTAGCCACAGTTCTTTACGTTATAATGCACGTATAGTTTATTTTCTTTGACTGTTTTCATAGAAATAACACTACGTTAATTAAAGCTGGCACTAACAATCGACAGATTAATATTCTAAAAAAATGGTCTAAATAATTATATTAAGACAATTTTTTTTGGGACTGTCTATAATTTAAACCTTAATTGTCAATTGTATCCCGTGGGATATGCAGTTTAATTTACATTTTTCACACAAAAAAATAGGTATGCAGATTAACTCTCATATAGTAACGGAACGAAAATGTGGATGTAACGAACAAAAAATAAACAAATCATATAGAAAGAAGCAAATGTCTGTGCTTTCAACACCAAACATGATATTAGCTGACTGCTGATTTAGAACATGCAAAACATTTCTCCATCTATATTATTTTAATGTACAGAAGTACATATGATATTTCCATGCAGATATTCTGCGTCATCATACGATGAAAGACTAATGGAAAGGAGAAAAATTCTCTCCGGCGCCGGGATTTGAACCCGGGTTTTCAGCTCTACGTGCTGATGCTTTTATCCACTAAGCCACACCGGATACAACTCCGACGCCGGTTAGAATCGTCTCAGATTAAGCTCCAACTCTTGGGTTCCCTCTAGTGGCCGCCCTCTGCACTACGTCATAGATGTCTCCCGGCGCCGGAGAGAATTTTCTCCGTTCCATTACTCTTTCATCGTATGATGATGCGGAATATCTGCATGGAAATATCATATGTACTTCGGTACATTAAAATAACATATATGATATGCGTAAATCACTTCGTGATTTAAGACGGCGCTTATTCCGTCGGATCCCGGCCAACTAGTCACTCATATCGAGTGCACCTCAGCACATGTGTGGACTTCGGTCCTGCGTTCATAGACATCTATGACGTAGTGCAGAGGGCGGCCACTAGAGGGAACCCAAGAGTTGGAGCTTAATCTGAGACGATTCTAACCGGCGTCGGAGTTGTATCCGGTGTGGCTTAGTGGATAAAAGCATCAGGACGTAGAGCTGAAAACCCGGGTTCAAATCCCGGCGCCGGAGAGAATGTTTCTCCGTTCCATTACTCTTTCATCGTATTTCTCCATCTGTATATTTTTATAAATAATAGAACGGAGAGGAAATTAGTGAAAGTGTTTAATTTCAAGTAAAATCAAATTATAGTATGCCAGAGATAAACTTCTTCATTATTTCGTTTCTTTGCACTCCAGCTGGGTTTATGACATTTATTTGAAAACTGAATTTTCATCAATTTAAGTGTTAATGAAGAAACATTTTTGTAATGAAGAATGGTAGCTAATAAATGAAATACAACTTTCCTTTTTAATTTGTTATGATTAATATAATCAATAGCCACTCCAGTTACCATCATATCGTATAATGTTGTCTGTTCTTCTCATGGAAGTTACCAGCCCATTTATATAGCATTCAGACGTAAATACATCATCCCGAGCATCTTGTAGTATTTCCCATAACTGTTGTGACGTTTGGGATCCTGTGTTATCCAGGGTATCATTCACCTTGCGCTGAACTTCGGCCCAAACATTTTCCAGTGGATTGAGATCACGACTGTTTGGAACCCAAGGGACGAGTGAAAGATCCATTATTACAAACTGATGTTATATTGTATTTATACGTGCAGGAAAGATGAAAAATTGTCCTGGAATGTTCTATAATACTCAAGATAAATAAACAACATGTTTTAAACATTTCGCTGCAAAATTGACTTAATATTTCCATTTATGTAGGTTACATATACCGTTATTGCTCTAAAATGTTTTGGGTTCGATTAGCTCGGTATACCTGGGACTCAGAATTCGAATATCTCCCTCCCCAGAACATATGGAGTGGGGTATGTAGGTATATTGCCAACATAACGTCTCCCAGAGTTCACTTCCACGTTATTTCATAGGACAAAAGTTTTGCGAGCCAGTGTACGTTAACAGAAATCAGGAATTTCAAGTTATACAGAGTGTGTTTACACTCGATGTGGATTTCTGTCGTCTTCTCGGACCAGTCGAGTTATGTGAATAAAAAGAGAAACATTGAGACATTGTCGGATGAAGTTCCTGGGTAGCTCAGTCGGTAGGGTGTTGCTGCGGTAAGCCAAAAATCCCGTGATCGACACCCGGCTACGGAATAATTTTTCCCCTGAATTTATACAAGCCTGCTTCCCAGAGATCTTTTTATTTTAGTTGGTTATTTAACGACGCTGTATCAACTACGAGGTTATTTAGCGTCGATGAGATTGGTGATAGCGAGATGGTATTTGGCGAGATGGGGCCGAGGATTCGCCATAGATTACCTGGCATTCACCTTACGGTTGGGGAAAACCTCGGAAAAACCCAACCAGGTAATCAGCCCAAGCGGGGAACGAACCCGCGCCCGAGCGCAACTTCAGACCGGCAGGCAAGCGCCTTAACCGACTGAGCCACGCCGGTGGCCACAGAGATCTTTACCTGAAAGCTATATTAGGATAATTTACACTATTTATAAATTTCTTATATTCATTCGTTAATTAAAATGTAATGTTGATTTAGATAGAGGCAAAATATTATGACTCAATTATTTGAATTTATAAAGAGCAAGATTTACGTACCCTGCTATACATTCCAAGCTACTCTCACTTCTATTATGAAAAGTATAGAATTCAATGATTTACATGATTAATTGTTTGGTAATTTAATGTAAATTGGGCTTTTATTGGATCTTAGGCGATATATTTATTAGGGAATCATAATTATATCACGTTTAGGAAGAAAATACGTACCCTTGAAGTGACTTTTGGGTTTAAAACAGCTTTTATTATCCATATGAGAACTTCAGCATAGGAAGGCGCATTTATGATGTGAAATGCTTTTAATCGAGTGTTAAGCGCATCCTGAAAAAAAAACTCATTAATAAAATCAAGTTTTTTGTATTTGTTCGTTAGCAAACAGACGATATACTAGTAACTACACATGAGCATTTTAGGAACCATATTCAACTACACAGAGAAAATTCCGTCTGGATAACGCCTATATAGAACATCATTTGTGGTTCGGGGTTCTGAAGGCAAAAATATGGAAACATTTTGGGGTCAACTATACTTTGAAAATTGAAAAATAAATAAATCAATAAATAAATAAATAAATAAATAAATAAACAATAAAAAATAAAAAATAAAAAAATAAATACATACATACATAAACAAACAAACAAACAAATAAATAAAAAATAAATAAATAAATAAATAAATAAATAAATAAATAAATAAATAAATAAGGGTAAATAAGCAATACCTCGTCTCTGGAATTGGTTACCTAGTGATGTCAGGGACTGCCGGACTTTATCACTGTTCAAATTTAAATTGGAAAATTTTGTCTTGTTTAATGCTTTTTAGGTATTGCTAGAAGTGTTAATTTGTGTTTTTTACTCTAGATTAAAATCGCAAGTTTCTTGTTTATTTTACTTAGGCTAATTAGGATACAATTAATTATACTTAATCACTCATTTAAAGTTTGTGTGACTCCAACCTGTGTATATTTTTGTGTGACTTTACTTTGTTTATAGTATTTTTTTCCCTTTTTATTTCTGTTATTGTATTTGTATTTCTGGTGGTGTGGAAGAGAAGGACTCATGGCCTTAACTACACCAGAATAAATAAATAAATAAATAAATAAACTAAAAATAAAAACTAAATAAATACATACATACATAAACAAATAAAGAAACAAATAAATAAATAAGGATATATAAGCAATTACAAAAATAGTAAGTAAGTAAATAAGTAAAAAGTAAATAAATAAATAAGTAAATGTGTAAATAAATAAATAAATAAATTAATTAATTAATTAATAAGTAATTAAGTAAATAAGAAAATAAGTAAACAAACAAACAAATTATACACGTACTTCAGTTTAAAGAGAACTGGAACTTGACAAAATATAAACCCGAGAAGGAATAATACGTCCAAATGAAATGGGAATATGAATATTTATGAAATGAGGTATGCGTTATGTATTGAATAATTATTTGGTAAATTGACTGTTCTGTTTGCCAACAGTACTCAAACGTGCGAAATATTGCCAAAATCAGATGGTAGGTAAAAATTCCGAGAAGAGAGAAAGTACATATCTTACCATCAGACAGGTTACGCCTTTCTTGGTAGTAGTAAACGTTATTCTAGAAGCATGTCCAAGTGTATAATTTTCCAAGTCAAATACATATATATCTGAGAAGCAGTATTCTTCGCACATTCTGGCTTCATTTGACATTAAAACTACCTTAGCTATATCATCATGCGTATAATTAATTGCATCCTTTGTTAGATATTTTATCATAGTAACTCTGTCCCCTTCAGGTGTTAGTTGTGGCTTTGGACAGAAACAACTGTAACAACAGAAATTACATGTTTAGTACTAGATAATTATTTCTCCATGGTCACAATCAACAATAACAGGTTATTCACCGCTGTAGATATCATATAGATCAACACCAACGTCATCATAAACATCAATATTGCCATCCTTACTACCATAGAGCTCACATTAACAACCTGTAACATTACCAATACCACTACAGTTACCAGTATACCCATGTCAGCACAATGATCGTTCCTGTTTGGTATCACATTATTAAACTAACCGCCATCATGTTCAAGACTACAAGTCAGCCTTGAGTAGTATTAGCTCTGTCCCAATAACTTCCAGTAGGCATAAAATATTCATTATACCACCCACATAACCACGAATACCACCACCATCGCTATTCCTACCTACAGTGTGAAGTTCAACGCTAACACCTTAACATAAATATTTATTTATTATGACTATTACACTTTTACTACGTCATACAACTTTTGACCAATAAAACGGTACGAAAGGACCTCTTTCAAACAATCATGGCTGCTTATCGCACAATTTTATCGCGTCCCTAGCATTTGTTTAATTTTATCACTACCCTAGCATTTGTTTCTTTGTTTGCCAACATTTCAAACTGCATTGGTCTGGACGTCAAAAAAACAAAAAAAAAAAAAAAAAAAACAGATAATTACAAACTACTCCAGTAGATGTACAGCACTTTCAAATATGACTCGCATTGGAATTCAACAACAAAAATTAATAAAGATCACTGGTCATAGCTATGCATTTTCCCTGAAAAACTATTTACAAATAAATTAAGAGCACCACAGGCACTCAAAAGGTGAACTAATATTAAAAATGTATATAATGAATTTATAAATTATATTTTATCTACCCTTGCTGTGTTGCACCTCTCTTTTGGAGAGAGACATTTAAGCTAAATGATTTAGATATTATAAGATCACATAAGAATATTACATTTACATTATTTTAAAAATCTGTCAATATATAATTGACTTGAAAATTAAATAGAAAACTTCAACTAGAAAAAAGAATTTATATTCACAATGTATGAGCGGTGTCCTGGAACCGTTTACTTCTAGGATCCCAGTCGCACATCAAATCTGGAGTCAGAGACCTGAGTGTGTAGTACAAGTCTATGGACTGCTTGGTTCTCTCCATGCTGTTCTTGCAGCGTATCAACCAGCGTTCTAATCGGGCCTCGTGTAAACTGCCTGGTGAAGAAACAAAACAAACTACAGGTTTCCTAATTTGGTTATTTAGATACAGTGTGGGAGCTAGTGGATCAGTGAAAAAGGAGGAAGAAAATACCTCGGGAACGTTGGGAAACAACGCAATGACTCCATAATATTATTTTAAATTCATGAAGATTATGAAATGTCTTGGTGTCTGCTTCAAACCCATGAAATTTTGACCGAAAAAAAATGTGATCACCATTCTATCAAAAAAAGATACAGACAGAGAATATTATTATACATATAGTTATAGATGAAGTAAGGAAGAAAAAGGTGAGACTCAACAAATTAACACACAGACACACACTCACACATATATATGTATAACCCCAAAACGTTTCACTTTCATATCATCAATATAGCATTAATATGTATAATTATTAATGAAAAATAGCCATATCATTGCATTAACTACAATAATATTTCATTTCTAATGGTAATAATGTCATCAAACCACCTCAAGTTTTGTAGTTTTTAATATCCAATACACAGCTGTACCCAGAAAATTACACACCAAAGAAACGAACCTGTAAATTATTTCTAGTAAGTTAAATTTTTAATTACCTCCTTTTTGGTGCAAGAGGAACATTATTTCAATTCACGAAATTCACTCATCTTGTCCCCAACTTCACATGTGAAGTTGTAGAAATAATTGTATGGTGATACTGATGGATGCGTTATCTACACTGCACAATAATTTATATATATGTAAATTACTTTCACACAATAATTTTGGCATTATTTTGCAGATTATTTCATCTTTTGCTTCGAATTGTTAGTTGAAAAGTTTCATATGTTTATTATGTAGGCCTATGATGGAATCATGGGGTCAGCCGAAGTTTTCATTCAAATGTTCCTTATTTTGGACATTTTTTTCACTTATAACTCAATAAATTTGGAGTTTTTTATATAGTCTATCGAGGCTTGAATTTAGACGCGTAGAATTGTGAAGACTTGGCATAAATTTAACCCAGGTGTGTTCGGCGAGGGCATTTCTACCCTTTAAACGAGGAGCAACAGTGACGTAGAATTTCATTTAAGCGTGTGCCTGCATGCGATTCTGATATTCTACCTCGTTTAGGGACTAGAAACGGCCGCGCTAACATACCTGACTTAATAGATATAAAATAGTGTATTTTAACTAAACAAACGTATTGATTAACGTGAAACACATAGGTGTATATTGGTTACGTACCAGATTCTTCAGGCAGATGGGGCTCCATGGCTAGCCATTTCTTCAGAGCTTCTACTGCTTCCTTAACTCTTTGTTCATTTAGTCCAAATTCTTGCCAAATTTTTTGTACTACGTCTTTACCCGGGGCTCGGAATTCTTTCGCCATTATAATTCCCAGTCTGGTACTAAAAACAAATAAACATAAGTTTGTTTAATGAATGTGTATTGCTTATATTTAATGTTGTAACTTTAACAAGTGGAAATGATAATTCATTCTGAATCATTAGCTGTGCGTTACATATAATTGATTACGTAATAAAATTGAGAAGTGATGAATCAAAAAACGTTCAGCTCATCCGGAGACGAACGTTTTCCGTTACGAGGTGTTTGTGGGTGAAACTTCTATCATTAAGGATACCCAGCAATCATAAATGTAATTATTTTCTGGCATGCGCAAACATCAGAGTAAAATATGAAATATCTCTGCCAGCTTTGTCTTTAAAGTACCGAAGTATATATCTCCACATTTTTTCACACCTACAGTATATGCGAACTATATTCATCCCAGACATAACGTTCACAGGAATTAATTTTTAAAATTATAGACATTAAATTTCACTATGTTTAATTTCGGTTTTTAATAGAAGTCTGATTATATTTCGGCCAGTGTATGGGACCGGTGCTAACCAAGCATAGTGATGCACTTGGAGAGCTACTATAGGTAGCAAAATCCGGTTGCGAATGCCAGCTATAACGGCTGGGAGGATCATCGTGTTAACCACACGATATCTCCATTCTGGTTGGATGATCGTCCACCTCTGCTTCGGCATGTAGGCGTGAGGCCAGCAGCCGGCTGGTCGGTCTAGGCCCTTCACGGGCTGTAGCGCCATGGATTATTAAAAGAAGACTGATGCATCACCTTTGAGCATTTGCACCACTGCTTGTAAACTGTAAACTGAAATAACTCCGTCTTCCGCATTTTGTATCTCCCGTCGAGTCAGTATGGGATGCAAGAATTCTTTTTCAATCAAGTTTTAATTGTATTTCTCTTTCATTCGGTTCGTTTCTTTTTCTCGTTATTAACGTATTGAGTACAGAGATCGCACTGATATTTTTCGGTATGACAAAATATTTGTTAAATTCAGTAGTAAACTAACGCAAAACAAAGTCTAGTACTCAAACTCGACATTCTTTTCTACATAATAGGCCACGTAATCTTCATAAATTTCTGAATTGTTCTTACTACCATCAAAGAAATATCTTGAAGTATTTGCTAGCTTGTAATGCCTTTTGTGCGAGATCGTGCGTATTTGCTTGGTTTCCTCACAAAACCAATCCCTGGAAAGTCTAAAATTCCACATTCTATATTCCCAACCTAACACAAATAACAATTTCCCTCTTCTTACCGCTTAAGTGACATATTGATTTTACTGCTTTAGGCTTTTAACATATTATTTTTAGAGACGTTCAATATAGCAATAATTATAAATTGGAAACTTACCACTGCAATTTCACCTAAATTGCACTCTTAATTATTTTTTTCAAATATTTGCAAAAATTAAGTAAACTCTACAACTCCACTAAAGTTACTGCATTCGTGATGCAAGTAATATTAAGGAAGCCGTGAAAAAATCAACAAGATTCCAGACTCATCACAGACTGGGGTAAAAAAAAGACAGACGTATATCACGGCCTGCTGGAGTATAGTAAACACAGAAAATATTTTAAAGCAACAATGTTGAAGATAGATATCTTTGTTTTGCAAATTTGCCGTCATTGTACAGAAACCAAGATGGACATTTCATTGCAACTAATTAGAAGTTCCTCTTTCAGGTATGTAATAAACGATCTACGCACAAAATAATGTACGATACACAAGCGGTATGTTTTTTTTTTTTTCAATTCTCGGAAATTAAAAAAAGCTCAACTACGTTTCGCTTTTTCAAAATTTTCCTCGAACTTGAAAACTTCAACATACTGCTCTTGTAACGCATATTACTATTTCAGTATAGATTCAGTGAACTGTCTAATACCTTCTATGATATTCTCATCGCTTTTTGGCTGCTTACAATGCTTCCCTCTTTTATCCCTTCCATAAGAACATTCACTGCCTCTTCTTGTTTCTCCAGAACCTACTGTGTGTAAAGGACGACTATTAACATATAAAGATTTCATTAAGAAAAACGTCGAGTCTCGAACACTCTTTTGGTTACTGCGTTAGAAATAGAAGGCAGTGGATGGTCTACTGCCACCAGCACACACGAAAATTCCATTCCAGGACTATTTTCATTCAGCATTTGCTCTCTTAGGCTTTTCAGGATTAGACTCAAACGGTGAAACTACGAAAATATATAATCAAAAATCTGTGTCTGTCTTATGTTGAAATAATGACATATAAATTGCTAAAATAACGTTATAAATCCAAATATATTGCAAAATACTCTTGCATGTCCATAATTTATTTTCAGCAAGAGTGTATAAGTAATTTTAATTTTAAATTGATTCTTTCAAAGTGACTTCAAGATTAATTGGAATAACAACATAAGTAGGAATAGTAATTATTACAGGATATTATAGGCTACTTCTCGAAGACCGTCGTATTTCGAAATATGACTTTCTGGGCTTATAATAATTTTCATCCATAAAGTCATGTTTACAAATGTAACTCTTGAATTCATATTATGGCAATCTGGCTATGCTTACGTTTTCATAATTAACGTCACATTCTAAAATAATACTCTCTGGATACAAAAAAAAAAAAAAACGCCAGATGTAGCTTTCTTCGTGCAAAACGTGTAGTGATAACAAGGCAAGGTCTAAAGCACTATTGAAATATGCATTGTTGCTATTAAACTAATTACAAAAGTCTATGAGCACTATGACATCCTAACTGTCCTCTAGCGGGTAATTTTGGAAGCTGAGTTATGACAAGTTACCTGTTAAAAGTGCATCTCAAAATGATTCCTTCTATAACAGTAATTCAGAACTGCTCAATTTTGAGTTTTAACATCCAGCTCTCTTCTTATTTAATACATCATAAAGAACAATAATACAACACCTACCAACTACTCAGCTAGTTCGCTGAAGCTGACGACTCTGGTTAAATTTTACTCCGACGAATAACAACATCGGTTATAAAGTACATAATTTGATGGAGGTTTATTTTTCGAGATAATGCCATTAATTCACCACTTTCTTTTAGTTCCTTTCCTTCCATAACATCCACTTGTACATCAATTTCGAAATACTTCATAAAGTCAGAATGAAACAAAAAATGTGAGGATTTGAACTGAATTAGTTGTATGGAAGACCTAATAAAATTAATACATGTGCTTCGAAATACCGCTAAATTCTGCAATTAGGTTGTACTTCATTAAGAAGAATAGAAAGCAACTGACTGTTGAACTAACAGTGACGACCCTATATGACGTCATGTGATATAAAATCGTACTTAGCTAGTTCCGGCCCAACTCTCAGATTTGCAGACGTCCGTCACTCCGTGGTTCCCAACTCTCACTGACTTGTTACTTGCAGATTGTGTTATAATATGAAATCGGTGGACCATGTTTGTATAATATGTCTCAAAATTGAATATACGCCAATTTTTTTATCGCATGTTATTTTAAAGGACGATAGTGGACATATACAGGGTGATTCACGAGAATTTACCGTCCCTTGCGAAGCTTGGTTCCGAAGACATTCTGAACCAGTGGCGTATACTAGTTTAAGGGCCTGGGCTACCACTGACCGTATTATTACACAAAATATATTTTAAAATCCCTATAATAAAATTCCTTACCTATTTATATGTGAATTCCAGACGTCTTGATTGGGACGAAAATACTTTGATGACTTCTTCATTGAAATTACAGCTGGGCCGCTTGCGAAGTTTCTTTAGAAATGACTTTTCAGTGGACATCAGTGCCAAGCCGGATAAACGTTCTTGTGTATGAGTTGGTCTACAGTAGGATTTTATTCTCTTCAACGCAGAAAATGTTCTTTCTACCGATGCTGACGTAGCTGGTATTGTCACAATTAATGTTGCCAATTTAAGGACTTCAGGAATAACTTAGGTTCAGCTGGTTTTCATATATGGCAGATAATATTTCATGGATAGGTTTGTTCGAAAAATCAAAGACTTCTGCTGAATATATTACACTTAATTCATTTTTCAAACGTAGTTGATCAAAGTGACTGTTATAGGACTGAAATAATTTGTTTAGTGCCTCATTCGGGAAGTTTTCTCTATAAGCAGAAAATGTTTGAGAATCTAGAAGGTGTGTGAACTGAAGCTTTCCACAATCAGTAAATCTGTCAGTAATTTCCATGTGCATAAGATCTAGTAAGCTGTAGTACAGCTGCCTTTATTTCAATTCATCATCTCCTTTTCTTCGCTTTAATGGTGGTTCCATTGTATTGTCTGAAGAATTTTCATTTTCCATATTACTCCATATGGACGGAAACCCACTACGTCTGAACTCGGATATAGTATTTTTTAACTTTGATACCTCTTGCAAGCAGTATGCTATGTCTACACTTTTTGTCTGAAGAATATTTTAGAGCACATCTGTATGTGCGAACACTCTAGCATAGACTTCAAGAAGAAATATATTCTGAAACTGTGTGAAAGAATACAAATATCCTTGAGCCTGCACAATTACATCATCATCCCAGTTTTCTTCAGAGTCATTACAAATGATATTTTTAAAGAAAGCAGTCAGTTGTTCTCTGTATTCCTTTACTGTATTTACAAGCCGAGATGTAAAATTCCATCTAGTTGGTGCTACTTTTGGGAATTTCTTTTTCATAAATTCCTTGAGTTTTTCTGAACTTTTAGGAGATGATGAGAAAAATGCAGCTAAACCCGACAGTGTTTTGAAAAAAAAATGCGGCATTCTGGAATGGTTGAAGTAGTTTGTTGCAAAACTAAATTAAGAATATGGCTGTAACAATGGACAAATAATGCTTGAGGATACTTTTCTTGAACTTTTGTTTTTAAGCCATTAATATTTCCCGCCATAACTGAAGCACCATCGTATGTCTGTGCAATTAACTTATTGCCGACATTGTATTCTGCTATAACACCTTCCACATGCTGAAACAAAGCAGCAGCAGTTTTGCCCGAACTGACATTTGTGAATCCTATAAACCGTTCTTGAACATTGGCAGTACTGTCGACGTATCTTAAAACAGTGGACAGTTGACTCTGATTAGAGCAATCACTTGTTTCATCAACAACAATGGCAACAAAAGGTGCTTCTTCTATTTCAGATTTTATGTTCTTTATCATAATCCCACTTATAGCAAATATTAAGTCATTCTGAATTGCGGGAGAAATACCACGGAATACTGTTGAACTCTCAAGATGATTGGCCAGTAAATGGTCAAATTCACTTAAGGAACTTAAATATTCAATATAATTTCCTCTATTGTCTGATTACACACTCTCATTATGACCCCGAAAGCCAATTCTTTTTTTCCTAGAAAGCAGACTGCGTTAATAAGACGCAGTAAAATCTCCCGATTTTTTTTCACAAGAGCATTGTGTTGGTTGATGTGTAGAGCTTTTTGCTTATCTAGCTGTAAATCAATTCTTGTCTTCCAAAAGTTTGCAAAGTTCATGCTACTATAAATATGAGCTTTTGATTTGTCGTGTTTTAGGATTGCCGTTCGAAGGGAGTTCATATTAGAAAACCCCTCTTTTGACCACATATTAGTTTCGCGGCTAAATAACAAACATGGCCAGCAAAATAGTTTAGATAGTTTAGAACTACCACACAACCAATTCCACTTACCATATGATGTTGAAGTGAAATGGCGTGTTGAGTGTAAGAGAAGGCCATACATCTTTAACTCTGCCAGGTTAAATAAAGACATTATTATTATTATTATTATTATTATTATTATTATTATTATTATTATTATTATTATTATTATTATTATCATTATTATTATTATTATTATTATTGTTATTATAATAATAATAATAATAATAATAATAATAATAATAATAATTATTATTATTATTATTATTATTATTATTATTATTATTATTATTATTATTATTATTGAAAAGCGTTTTAGAGACGACTTCATATTAGTGTAACTCTGAAAATATTGATCTAAGGATCCATGTATATATGGCATTTTTGTTTTCTCAAAAATGCCTTCGAAATCAAGCTCCGTAAGTGGGGTTAATTCCTTCTGAATCATGCTGTACAATGTTAACTCTTAAACACCTTACAAATGTGCTGTGGGGTGCAGCTGACTATGAAGACCAAGGACTTGTCTTTATTTCAGACATCGCGTCACCTCAATCCTGGACTCCAGAGGAATATCTCAAGGGCCGGAGAGGCTCGCATAAACAAGTCTGCCGACCCGTGCAGTAAAGGCTATCTTCCCTCTCTATTAATATCTGCATACAGACCACTGCAATGCTGGAAGTGTTCTGTGACATTGAAAAATCCCCTTGCAGAACGAAAGGTTATATTTGATCGTATCAAGTTCTGCACATTTAAAGGACAAACTTAAAATTATGTCTGTCATCTATTATCATAACACACCGCTCTCCTAAACAGACTAAGCATATTGGGAATTCAGTCAATGGCTTTTTCAAAACACGCTAAGAAATATTTCATTCAATCATCCATTAATTCATTCATTCATTGTCCTCCCCGAGGTCAGACCTTTCACTGCAAACCCAGGTTTCTCAACTCTTCCCTATTTTCTGTCTTCCTCTTTGTCTCCACATATGATCGAAAATATATCTTAACCTTGTCTATCATCTGATATCTTCTTCTGCCCCGAACTCTTCTCCCGTTCACCATTTCTTCCAGTGCATCATTCAGTAGGCAGTTTCTTCTCAGCCAGTGACCCAACTAATTCCTTTTCCTCTTCCTGATCAGTTTCAGCATCATTCTTTCTTCACCCACACTTTCCAACGCAGCTTCATTTCTTATTCTGTCCGTCCACTTCACAAGTTGCATTCTTCCCCATATCCACATTACAAATGCTTCTATTCGCTTCTCTTCACGTCGTCGTAATGTCTATGTTTCTACCCCGTAAATGCCACACTCCATAGAATACACTTCACTAGTGTCTTCTTTAGTTCTTATTTCAGAGGTACGCAGAAGACGCGCCTTTTTCTATTAAAAGCTCCTTTGCCATTACTACCCTCCTTTTGTCTTCCTGGCAGCAACTCATGTTACTGCCCAAGTATCTGAAGCTGACCACTTGCTCTACTGCTTCATTTAGAATTCGAAATTTTACCTTCTTTATTTTTCTTCCTGTAACCATGGTCTTCGTCTTGTTTGCATGTATCTTCATCCCATACTGCTCACAGCTGTCATTTAGCTCCAGTAGCATATTCTTTAGTATCTTTTTCTCTTCTGCTAATAACGTTATATCAGCAGCAAATCTCACGCACTTTATTTTTTCCTCCAACTATGAGACAAATTTTATCTCGAGAAGGAAGCGAAAACAAACAAAATTGTGTTAAGGTTTTTTGTTTGAAATATCTCAAAGAGTCACCCTTTAAAATTAACGATATTTTATTGCGGTTCAATCTACTTATTACTGGTGATATTTATTAAAAAGTCTACACCTGAAGATGTAACGGTTAGCGCGTCTGGCCGCGAAATCAGGTGGCCCGGTTTCGAATCCAGGTCGGAAGAAATTACCTTGATTGAGGTTATTCCGGGGGTATTCCTCAACGCAATATGAGGAAATGTTGGATAACTATCGGTGCTGCACCCCGGACTCATTTCAGCGGCATTATCACCTTCATCTCATTCAGACGATAAATAATCTAAGATGTTTGATAAAGCGTCGTAAAATAACCTACTAAAATTAAAAATTTACTCGTGATTAATTTATGAACGTCGAAACATTTTTAAACATGGTCGTAGTTAATACTTGAAATAAAAGTAATGTTGAAGTAAATATACTTCATAATAGAGGAAAACGAAGAGCAAGTTGTGTGTGATGAAACAACATTCGCCCACTTGTGCTGTTTGTTTTTAAGATGTCACATAGTGCTCAGATATGTGAGGATGAGTGATCACTAGAGCGGTGCAGACGGAGCACATGACAGACAGAATGGCGTCATAGCGAGGGTTCCGACGTTACCCGGCGTGTTCCCTGTGTACAAGCGACGGTCATGTACACGATGTGTTGACGTACAGACGGCACAATAGAAATGACACAGTTCCCTAACGTTTCTACAATTAATTTCCTGCAGATACTTTAATAAGATATCAAAATTGAAAAACTAATTAACCATTTCATCCTAAACAAATAATATATACTTTACATGTATGATTTCATACAAAACGCAAACAAAATCACTGTTTATTTGTAACGGGTTCATGATAGTCTATTCCCATAAGAACTTGAACTATTGTATTTTGTCTTTTTCTTTTCTTTGCAATGAGTGTGAGTTATTAATGCACATGTTATACGTTATCACTTTTCTTCCAAATATTGTTACAGTGCACAACAAATGACATTTGTAAGTTATTAACAGAAAACGATTATCGTCTATCTGATAGCATGGCCTTATACACCGTGTTCCGCTTATAAGTATAACAAAAGAAATAGCTATAACTTCTGAATTAATACAAGTATATAGTTGAAACCAACTGCTACAAAGAATGAAAACTGGGAATTTTTGTTACCTTATGTTCCATAAACCTCAACATGGCTTCCATTGGTGGCACGGGAAATATCCAACCGGTATTCAACCTCGACCCAAGTGTTATGAAGCATCTGTGGTGTAACATTGTTGACAGCAGCGTAAATTCTTTCTTGTAAGTCTGCCAAATCACGTACTGGCGTCCTGTAGACCTGGTCCTTAACAAACCCCCACAGGAAAAAATCAGGTGGTGTTAGATCTGGTGATCTGGCAGGCCATGTGATGTACGGTGATCCTCTTCCGATCCATCTTGCAGGGAATTGTTCGTCTAAGAATGTGCGAACCATGTTGGCAAAGTGTGGTGGAGCCCCATCTTGCTGGAAAATTGCTCCATCTGGGAGTTGTGGCACAGCATACAGTTGCAACATATCCAGGTACGTGTTTGCAGTGACTGTCTTTTCAGCAAAGAAATAGGGACCAATGATTCTGTCACGCATGATCCCACACCAAACATTCCATTTAGGGGAATCCCGTTGGTGTTCAATTACGACACTTGGATTTTCCGACCCCCAGATGCGACAATTGTGTCGGTTTATTTTTCCACTGACGTGGAAGGTTGCCTCATCTGAGAAACAGACTCGAGTTAGAAATGTGTCGTCATCGTCCACTTTATCCAACATTGTTTCTGCAAAGCGTTTTCGTTCCAGTTTATCATTCGGCGTAATCATCTGATGAAGTTGCAGCTTGTACGCTCGCAAACGCAATCTTTTATGGAGCACTGTATGCACTGTTGTTGGTGGGATGTTCAACTGCACACTAGCCTGTCGAATGGATTTCCGCGGGCTTCTCTGAAATGCCTCGCGAATGCGTTCGACATTTTCGTCAGACACTTTACGCTTGGAATGTTTACTTGCATTAGACAACAAACTTCCTGTTTCTCTGAGCTGCCTATCCCATTTCATTATTGAGACGTACGTCGGTACAGCTTCCCTCGGTCTAAGATTGTACTGACGGCGAAACAAGCGCTGTACACGAATTATGGATCTATGTTCTGCTAATGACAGCACACAAAAGGCTTTCTGCTGTGGCGTCCACATGCTGACTGACTAAAGATACGATACGAATTCTCTTATTTAATGATCTGCGCATGCGTGAGTCTTCTAAAAATAAGTAACAACAATGGATTAAAACTTCCCAATTTCCTCTTTACAATGGTACCAATCTTAACCCATTTGCATGCATTGTTATGAAATTATAACTATTTCTTTTATTATACTTATAAGCGGAACACGGTGTATGTGGAGAAGCTTCTTTCTACTTCTGTTGAGACAACTGGGGCATACGTAAAATCCTGTGCAACATCTTTTTAAACTTCTATTAGTTCTTCAAAGGAATCCTTATCTCCAGGAATACTGTCACTAATCTTGCAAAGTTTATAATATCCACCATTTTTTCAACATATTTGTTATTTTCGCAGATATTATTTTAGCAATTTTATCGTCTACTTGAGTCACTTTCTTCCAGATATTTCGCAATAGGAAAAACTGATCAACCAGTTTTGTACCAGACTTTTCTAAAGCTCTTATGCAATCACGAATAAACCCTTAATTGGATTCAATGTATTCCAATTGTTGTTTTATGCTTGAATCAACCAACAGACGTTGGGCTAGTGGTATTGCAAATGCATCTTTCACATCAAATGATTGAATAACATTCTGGACATGGTCGAAATATTTACAGTAATAAATGCAGGCCTTCAATCAGGAATCCCATCGAGTAAGTATAGGAGAAGGAGGAAGAGATACACCAGGACACATCTTCTTGAATGCTTAACAAAACGCATCACACATTTCTTCATGGAACACGGATGAAGAACTATGACCCTGCTCACATTTTTCGCCTTTTTTTTTCAACTTCATGAGGGCACGTTTGTGTACATCCCTATTTACATGTCTTAGAATATTACATGCTCTATTTACTGAAACTGATATTTTACACAATTTGCAGAATAGTTTATCTTCTCTGCAACAAAAAATATCACCATATTCGGAAATAAGTCTCTTAAACTTCGCCGAACGAATTTTCTCCCCCTCAGGCATCGTAACACTAGAACCGAACTGTTCTTATGTTTCTTCAGTACTGACGTTTGCTTTACCAAGCTGTACCTACTGCTTGCAGCTATCCTGTGTACAGCAGTCAGACCTCTGCGGGTACACAAGGTGAATTTACAACCCTTGCCCTGATGCCGGTGTGTCGAAAAACTGCTCCCTTTGCACTGCTGTAGTGATCACTGTTTCGAGGTTGTATTAAAATGATTTGTGCTTGAAGCGTGTGTTAATACAGACTTGCAGACTGACAACCCCTTGTGCAGTGCATACAAACATGTTACGTCGTTAGCAAAGCCGGCGTGTATCGCAGCTTGCGTCACACCAGCACAACCCTTGAGTGCACGGCCATTATCGAGTATGCAGGCCAACTATGTGTTGTGGTTCAACATATCGTGACCTCCACATCATAGCTGGTCACATGTCTGTCAAAAGTACGATCAGATTGTTTTAGTGTAATTTATTTGTGCAACTGTTTAGAGATACGAGTTTATTGACGGGAAGTAAGTTAGCAAGTTGAAAAACATTGTTCTATTGCAGTGAGAAAAACTTTGCCAAAGTCTGATTCTCAATATGATGCGACTGACTGGTCTGGGGTTAAAATTTCAAATGTACGTGGACGAAAAAAAAAAAAAAAAGACTTCTCCCATTTTTTTACCGATTGATATTAGATAGGCCTATACACGGATTGTAAAGAAAATGGTGGCAACAATACTGGAAATGTGTCATGGTTTCCTGCAACTCGGTATGAAATATTTCGTATGAAACAATTATGTCCAAAGGGAAGCAAAAACGGATAAAATTGTATTAAGTTCTTTTGTTTGAAATATGTCAAATAATAACCCCAGGAATTATTACGACATTACTTTCTGTTTGACTTGTTTGCTGGAAACGGAGAAAAGACATAACGTATCTTAAATTCTTATTGCAGGACGCAACACAGTTTTATTTTCTTCTTATTTATTTATTTAATTATATACTCTTCATTATGTCTTACAACGCACTATTAATATTACTGCTAGTCTGTACACCGACATTAATGCCTTGTTTAATATTTCCATCATAAACAGTTATTCTTTCTCTACTGTTAATCCGTATTAATTGCGACGGTAATATAATTAATATATAAATTAGGAGTAAGCACAAAATATTTAGTTTTAGCAACTTTCATCCTAAAACTAGATTCTTCTACTGCTTTCAATAATAATATTCACCATTTTACTAAATTTGAAATGTTCCTCGAAAATGTCCGAGGCCTTCTTTTTTAATTCTTTAGTTGAGAGTCGGGTAGTATCGGTCATCGGGTAATATCGGTCAGTGAGTTTCTTTCATCTACCACACGATGATAGTACCTGATTGACATGGTTACGTTTCTGTGATGTCGCATAGAGAAACGTAACCATGTCAATCAGGTACTACCATATGGTGGTAGATGAAAGAAACGCACTGTCCGATATTACCCGATGTCCGATACTACCCGACTCTCCCCTAAATTTCACATAACAGCGTTTCCTCTTTAAAATTTTTAGTAATGACTTCTTACATCAAAGAACATAGAAGGAATGTTTTAAATTATCGATTTAGACATTGAACTTCCACATTTATGTCGGACTGGGTAGGGTAGTCGATATAGCGCTAGCCTTCTGATGCTCGAGGTTGCGTGTTAGGTCCCGGCCCAGGTCGAAGACATTTAAGTGAGCTTAAATGCGACAGGCTCATGTCAGTAGAATCTATGTGTACAGAGCACACTCGTTATTGATTGCTGATGTGTAGCAGGGTAGCAGAACGCTCCGCTAGCTCCACTATACTTTTTCACTGGTGGTTCTACAGGCCTGCATAAATATAACGATGTGATAAAGGCGGTTGTTGGAAAATTCTAATCAAAAGGTATTAATTTTCCTTTGCAAATATTCCATTAACAAAATCACCAACAATCCACAAATAAGTCGCAATTGCGGTAAATCAGTGAACAGTCCGTCTCTGCAGGTCCCTCCTGCACGCTGTAGAAAAACACGTTTGTCATCTTGCAGTCCATAATAGCAGTACAATAACGCTGGACGTTCCATATTATGTGCGGTTGAATTTGCAGTAACAGCAATAAACATTAATAAAAACACAAAACTTAAAGATAAACTAGAAATGTACAATAATGCCCTGCATAAATTCTAGTTGTTAGTCTGGATCAGATCTCGTTCTCTATTTTTAGGCACTTCCTTCTAAACTCACCATTTTCCATTTTACTGTATTACGTTTTGGAACAACTTAAAAGAAGTAAAGCACCTACTTGTGGTACAGAACATCAGCCTAAGTCCACGTATGTCTCATAACCAGACAGTTGAGACGAATACAGGGTCGAAAGAAAGATGTCACCTTAAAGCTTTAATGCATTTATTACATAGGCTAATATAATAAACAAAATAGACGTCTATTATCATTTGCATATAGAGTTAACTCATTTACTTGTCCGTGAATGTTACAAAATTTAACTTGAATTTAGTCAACATTGAGCTCCTTGAAGGAACCCTCAAATCCGAAGAGATCATCAGAGTTTAAGGCACCTCCTTGCCTTTTGCTCTCGTCAGACTTGAAGTTTTCTTGTAGCTTAAACCAGTCACGGTAACTGTCTACTTTCTTAAGCCACAGATCTGAAACAGTCCCAGCAAGATGTTAGACAGCAGCAAAACAAGATGTAGAAGAAAATTAGATAGAAATTGGGACCAATGTAAGACACATTGTATTACCTTTGTTGTTTTAATGTAGTAAAGCCTTTTTAATTGAAAGTCATTAATGTGTTAAAACAAACTCTTTCAGTACCTCAAGTAGGATTTTTAACATATCAAATAGTCTCTAAGTAAAGGAAGAAATAACTCTATAGTTATTTAAAGATGTAATACAGAGACATCATTTTATTTTTACTAAAATGTTTAATATCAACCTTTAGAGAACCGGAAACACCGCTTGCTCCCCCCTCCAAGACTGGAGTTCGATGATACTGGCGTAAAATACAAATCACTCTACTAGGTATAGGAAGGAAGAAAAGTAGTTCATCCATTTACGTAAACTAGGAAATATCGCGATTTTGAGTTTGATAATTTTCATTAGGTTTTTCTTTAATCAAAGTACAGTACTGTATTAAGAATAAGTGTTTTTACTCACGAACTGAGGTATCCATGCGAACGTATTCATTATGCAGTGTATACTGTCTACAGCACATTAGCGTACAATATAGAGAAAGATGTTAAACTGAAAAATAATCATAATATGAATATTTAAACACAATTTTGAAAATCGTGGCCGTTCATTTCGATACAGGCTTCAGTTCTTTTATGCATATTATCGCACTATAGACTATTGCATCTAATTCCAATTGCCAGTTTCGTCCTTCGTACTAGTAACTCATGTTGAAATAATTCAATCTTCACTTCTGCCCGACCCGAAAATATAAAATTATTCAGACATGCTATCTACTGTCCGTCCAAGTGGTTATGCCGCAGGATTGTAGAAAGGGAGGAAATCACGTGACAGTTAATTACTTAACGAGGCCCTTTTATTTAAGTTAAATTAAACAGCTGTATATTATTACGTAAACGTCCAATTCCTAAGAGAAATTAATGTTTTCAGAAAAGAGCTAAGACAACCCAGCTTTTACAGAGGGGCGAGCAGAAGCAGGTGGGGGAAATCGGGATGCGCCGTAGACAAACGGACAGTACCTGTGCGAAAATATGATTCAATATTGAAAGCTCTTTCGTCACTGGAAAACGCGAACATATTTCTGGAACGTACTATACTCAGTAACTCAGTACTGCTTACTATCTGCGGTCTTGGTTCTGTGTGGAGTTGGAACTTCCTTAGTAGAAGGGGCAGGAGTGAAGTACATTCAAAACTCAGGTACAATAAAACTTGAAGTAAAAATAAAATGATGTCCCTGTACAATAGTAACAAATTAGAAATTTATGGACAAATTCAAAAAAGCAACATCAGACCCACACAAAAGTGTTGTAGACTATAGCAATTTGTACTTGATTGTCCAAAGTGTGTGTATGTAAATAATAAACTTTGTCAAATGTACCGGTAGAGAAGTGTCACAAATATACACCTAAATGCAATTTAAAAATTCCACAAAAATTGTTTTGTTTAGTTGAGGGGTTTGGACTTCTTCCATTGCTAGTTGTCTCAATCAAAAATTGAGACACAACCATTCGAAGGGTGGTTCTCCCTTTGTTTTCAGGTGGAAGGAAGGGGAGAAAGGAAGAAACCTACTGTTGGGATCGTTACGTACAGCAATTCTGTATGGATCATAATATTTCCATGTCATCCGAACGTCTCAGTATAACCTATCTACATTCATGTTACAGCTCTCAGTTTCAAAACTGCTTAGTACTCCGAGGATTTTGTGACTGTAGAATACTTACCCCAGTTCTCTTGCAATGAACCTCCTGTTCCACCCAGATCATCGGGAAGGCACATTTGCGGTACTTCTTTACGGAAGTTTGTGAGATCTTTTCCATGAACAAATATCTGGAAATTGAAAGAGCCTTTTAGTAACATTCGCAATCAATTTTTTTAATCAGGTGGTTAAGAAGTTACAGCCAAGACAAAGGACAATTAATTCGTCAAACTACACCAATTAAATTATCAATTAAAGCTAAATATATCAAGATCGGGAAGAAGGGCTTTAACTTCATATAAATAGCCCTGAGACTAAGAAGTTAATTTTAATTCAAGAGAGGAGTGAAATGCAAGTAATTATCTTGGTTGTTGAAAAACCATCAATGAAGATCTAACACAGACATTAAGACCTCCTTCCCTAACAACATAGACTACAGGATTACATGTAAGAAAGTGAAAATAATTTTGTGCGAGATCGTGCGTATTTGCTTGCTTTCCGCACAAAACTAATACGCGGTAATTGTGAAATACCACATTCAGTTTTCCCAAAGTAACACACATAGCAATTTCCCTCTTCTTACCGCTGAAACGCCATATTCATTTTACTGCTTTAGGCTTGTAAAATGTTACTTTTAGAGACGTTTAACATAGTAATAATTATAAATTGCAAACTTACCACTGCAATTGCACATAATTTGCGCTGTTAATTATCGTTTTTAAATATTTGCAAAAATTAAGTAAACTCTACAACACCACAAAAGTTACTGCATTTGTAATGCAAGTAACGTTAAGGAAGCCGTGAAAAAATCAAAAGATTCCTGATGCCGATGTTATTACTGCAATACGTTATATAAATAATATTGTTAAAATATTAAAATGAAAAATAAATCATTACTTAACCTTACTCATTGTTTTAAGTTCGCATTTATAGACTGGGGGGGGGGGGAAGACAGACGTATATGACGGCCTGCTGGAATATAGGCAACTCAGAAAAAATTTTATAGCAACAATGTTGAAGATAGATATTTTAGTTTTTAAAAGTTGCCTTCATTGAACAGAAACCAAGATGGAGATTTCATTGCAACTAATTAGAAATTCCTCTTTTAGGTATGTATTAAACGATCTTCGCACAAAATAATATACGATACACGAGCGGTATGTTTCTTTTCATGTTCTCGGACATTAAAAAAGCTCAACTGCGTTTCGCTTTTTCAATCTTTTCCTCGAACATGTAAACATCAACATACCGCTCTCGTGACGCATATTACTGTTGTGCGAGGTCGTGCGTATTTGCTTGGTTTCCGCACAAAACCAATACGCGGAAGGTCTAAAATTCCACATTCACTATCCCAACCTAACACTCTTAAAGATTTCCCTCTACTTACCCCTTGAGTGATATATTGATTTTACTGCTTTAGGCTTTTAACATATTATTTTTAGAGACGTTCAATATAGCAGTAATTATGAATTGGAAACTTACCACTGGAATTTCACCTAAATTGCACTGTTAATTATTGTTTTTAAACATTTGCAAAAATTAAGTAAACTCTACAACTCCACTAAAATTACTGCATTCGTGATGCAAGTAACATTAGGGAAGCCGTGATAACATCCACAAGAATCAAGACTCATCACAGACTCGGGGGGGGGGGAGACAAACGTATATCACGGCCTGCTGGAGTATAGTAAACACAGAAAACATTTTAAAGCAACAATGTTGAAGATAAATATGTATGTTTTGCAAATTTGCCGTCATTGAACAGAAACCAAGATGGAGATTTCATTGCAGCTAATTAGAAATTCCTCTTTCAGGTATGTAATAAACGACCTTCGCACAAAATAACGTACGATACACGAGCGGTATGTTTTCTTTCAATTCTCGGGAAATTAAAAAAGGTCAACTACGTTTCGTCAAACTTTTTCTCGAACATGAAAACTTCAACATACCGCTTTTGTAAGCATATTACTATTCTGTGTTATACGAGTACCCTCCTCATTTTTTGTAAGATAGAATCAGCAGGACGAAGTAGGAATTATTAAAATGTACAATCAGTGGTACTGAGGATTCAGAGAAAAAGGGATGGATATAAAAAACGATAAAAAAAACACTTTATAAATGCCTGCATTAACTACAGGTGGCCGTTTCAACAATCGCTAATATGAAAGCTGTCCGTTTTAGTTTTCTTAAATAGAATACCAAAGCAATCTTAAATTGTTCTAGCATTTGTTTTCATAATATTCATCAGTAGAGAAGTAAAAGTAAGTATCGGGCAAGTGAATTGAACCTGGGTCTCCACAAAACTTATCGGTCAGATGTTTTACAAGTTAATATCTCTCTCTCTCTCTCTCTTTTTTTCCAACATACGTCTCTGCATTGTGGTTCTCCGACTAAGATTCACATATTATGTAGGAGATAAATTACGAGTACAGAAGAGCGCAAAATTTTATGTTTAATTAAAAGAGAAGGTGGGTGTATAGCCTATGTATGAATTGTGGTCCCTATTACCACGGCATGGGTCGTCCTCACATAGCGCCATGGCGGATAAAGGAGCTGGCTTCCGATATGGTGCGTAACTGCGAATTTATTGAATAAGCGGTCGCATACAGCCAATAAAGTGTGATCCTACCAAATACCTTTTATTATAATTAGCAGCATTGGCGTGAGTGCGAAATATCGCGGACCTGACATCTAGCGGAGAGGGATGGAATTACGTCCACATATACAAATATTAACATAGCGAGATTCGGGTTATTGTTTGAAACGTGAGTTAGTAATGTTTAATTATATATGGAACACTTAAGAAATGATGAATAACATTTAATGTAAAATTATTATCTTATATCAAAGCTGCATATTATGAGAAATAATGCATACTTCATATTACTTTCCGTAATTAATTGTTATACATTTTTTCTTTGGTTTACCGAGACAAAATCAATCTGATATTAGGAATGAATTTACAATAATGCTTTATATACGCATTGCTGACAACTGCAAAGATAAAATTTATAGTAATCTGATGCTTGTAATAATTAGTAAAGGCATGTGGACAACAATAAAACTTAATTTGATAAAACCTTAAAATCCAATACATTTTAACTTCTATTCATTTATTAGGTGTAAATAAAAAAAATAATTTGTATTTTTCTATCACCACAAAGACGAAGGAATTAGGCCTACTAAATAAAGTTGTTGACACACGTTTTATGAATTGTCGGAAATCGAAAGTATGATTTGGAGCAATTTGTAATGCTGCAATTGTCACAATTATAAACAACA
This sequence comes from Periplaneta americana, assembly GCF_040183065.1. Classification (NCBI taxonomy): domain Eukaryota; kingdom Metazoa; phylum Arthropoda; class Insecta; order Blattodea; family Blattidae; genus Periplaneta; species Periplaneta americana. The sequence goes on along the minus strand of NC_091129.1, from coordinate 5,649,348 downwards.
CACATACACCCTGACATTTTAACACAGCACTAATTAATAAAACTATTAACTAGCCCAGCAGCAATATACATTGCAGTTGATTACAGCTTGTTTCGCAAGTATCTCCACACCGGCCGGTAGGTAGCAGCACCAGCGTCGTTCGCACGCAATACTGCTAGCTGTCCGATATTATAGTAAGGTATTTGATCCTACAGCTTGGAGTTTGGACGAAGGGCTAACAACCCATCGCCACAAAATAGGAGATTGTTACGAAATTCCAAGTGAAAATCCATGGTAGCTCAGTTAGTAGAGCATTGGTGCGCTAAGCCAAATGTTCCGGTGTCCATACCCGGCCATGGAAGAAATTTTTCCTTGAATTTAGTCAAGTCTGCTACACAGGAAACTTTACCTGTAAGCTAGATTTGCATAATACGAACGTTACTGTAGGTACGTTAACAGAAATCAGGAATTTCAAGTCAGAGTTTCTGTGCACTCGATGTGGATTTCTGGCTTCTTGTCAGTCCAGTCGAGTTATGTGAATAAAACGGAAAAAATTGAGAGTTTTTCGGATGAAGTTCCTGGGTAGCTCAATCGGTAGAGTGTTGCTCCGGTAAGCCAAAAATCCCGTGATCGATACTCGGCTCCGGAATAACTTTTCCCCTGAATTAATACAAGTCTGTTCCAAAGAGAGCTAGATTAGGATAATTTACACTATTTCGACATTTCTTACATTCATTTGTTAATTGAAATGTAATGTTGATTTAGATAGAGGAAAGAATACTATGTACTTAATTATGTGAATTTATAAAGAGCAATCATTTTTTTTTTCAATATTATTAAGATTTACGTACCTTGCTATACATTCCAAGATTCTCTGACTTCTATTATGAAAAGTAGAGAATTAAAGTGATTTATATGATTAATTGTTTGGTAATTTTAGTAAATTTGTCTATTATTGGATCTTAGGCGATATATTTATTAAGGAATCATAATTATAACACCTACGTTTAGTATGAAAATACGTACCCTTGAAATGACTTTGGGGTTTAAAACAGCTTTTATCATCCATATGAGGACTTCAGCATAGGAAGGCGCATTTATGATGTGAAATGCTTTTAATCGAGTGTTAAGCGCATCCTGAAAAAAAAAAAACTCATTAATAAAATCAAGCTGTTTGTATTTGTTCCGTAAGAAAGCAGCCCCTATACTAATGACTTCATATGAGCATTTTAAGAAACATCTACAACTACACAAAGAAAATTCCGTCTGCATATAACGCCTATATAGAATATCATTTCTGTTTCGGGGTTCTGAAGGCAAAAATATGGAAACAGTTTGGGGTCAACCCTTCTTTGAAAATGGAAAAATAAATAAATGAATAAATAAATAAATGAATGAATGAATAAGTAACTAAGTAAATAAGTAACTAAGTAAATAAGTAACTAAGTAAATAAGTAAATAAAAAATAAGTACATGAATACATAAATACATTCACAAATAAACAAACAAATAAGCAAAGAAATAAATACATAATTAAACAAATAAATAAATCAATCAATAATAAGTGAATAAGTAAAAAGTAAATAAATAAATAGTAGATAGATGGATTTATTGAGTAATATTATACATAAAAATTTTATATTATCATAATTTTCTCTAATCCAATGCACGGGTCTTCTGACCGTACGTGCTTTGTACCAGAAACAAGTCCTCCTTTGTAGGTCCCCCACCTATGATTACATCCAACTACTCTCTACAAGAGAACACATGTTAAAATGGAAATGGCACAATAAAACACATTATATAATATATCCTAACCTAAAAGACCTAAACGTGTACAGTTGGGTGTATACTATTATCCCTTCCTCAGTTCGTGTCGCAAACTTCGACAGCTGCAGCTCTAATCTTTCTCGCTTTCAAGAGGAACAATCCAGTATTTTGTTCCCATTCTCTATTCCCCATGAGGTCAAGACATGCAAGTGAACTCCTATTCTGACTTAGCATCAAGGGTGGTAAATATTTTTTCCGTACAATTTCCAATTCAACACACAGTAATAAAATATGCATATAAGAATCCTTTTCTTTGCAAAGCGGACAAAGACGCTCCCCTTCTTCGTGGACAAATTTATTACCCTTCCATGCCCCCAATCTTAGCCACGCTAAACAAATAAGTAAATGTGTAAATAAGTAAATAAATAAATTAATTAATTAGTAATTAAGTAAGTAAATAAATAAGAAAATAAGTAAACAAACAAACAAATAATACGCGTACTGCTGTTTAAAGAGAACTGCAACATGACAAAATCTAAACCCGTGAAGAAATAGCACGTCCAAAGGAAATGGGAATATGAATATATATGAAATGAGGAATGCCTTATCTCTTGAATAATGATTTTGTTAACTGATTGTTCTGTTTGCCAACAGTAGTCAAACGTGAGAAATATGGCCAAAATCAGATGGTAGGTAAGAATTCCGAGAAGAGAGAAAGTACATATCTTACCATCAGACAGACTATGCCTTTCTTCGTAGTAGTAAACGTTAGTCTAGAAGCGTGCCCAAGTGTATAATTTTCCAAATCATACACATATATATCTGAGAAGCAGTATTCTTCGCACATTCTGGCTTCATTTGCCATTAAAACTAACTTAGCTATATCTTCATGCGTATAATTAATTGCATCCTTTGTTAGAAATTTAATCACAATAACTCGGTCTCCTTCAGGTGTTAGTTCTGGCATTGGAAACCAACAACTGTAACAAGAGAAATTATATGTTTATTATTGGATAATTATTTCTCCATGATCACAATCAACAATAACAGGATATTCACCGGTGCAAATATCATATAGATCAACACCACCATCACCATGAACATCAATATTTTCCATCCTTATCAACATAGACGTCACATTAACCAAATGTAACATTACCAGTACCACCTCAGTAACCAGTATGACCATGTCAGCACAATGATCTTTCCTGTTTGGCATCACATTATTAAACTAACCGCCATCATGTTCAGTACTACAATTCAGCCTTGAGTAGTAATAGCTCTTTCCGAATAACTTCCAGTATGCTTGCATTATTCATTATACCACACTAATTACCACCAATGCCACCACCATCGCAATTCCTACCTACAGTGTGAAGTTCAACGCTAACACCTTAACAAAAAACTTAATTTATTATGAATATTACACTTTTACTACGTCATACTACTTTTGAACAATAAAACGGAACGAAAGAACGTCTTTCATCCAATCATGGCTGCTTATCGCACAATTTTATCGCGTTCCTAGCATTTGTTTAATTTTATCCCTCCCTAGCAATTGTTCATTTTTATCACTACCCTAGCATTTGTTTCTTTGTTTGCCAACATTTCAAACTGCATTGGTCTGGACGTCAAAAAAAAAAAAATTACAAACCTCTCCAGTCGATGCACAGCACTTTCAAATACGACTCGCATTGGCATTCAAGAACAAGAATTAATAAAGATAACTGGTCATAGCTATGCATTTTCCCTGAAACCCTATTTACAAATAAATTAAGAGCACCACAGGCACTCAAAAGGTGAACTAATATTAAAAATGTACAAATGAATTTATAAATTATATTTTATCTACCCTTGCTGTGTTGCACCTCTCTTTTGGAGAGAGAGATTTAAGCTAAATGAAGCAGATAATATATCAATTAAGAATATTACATTTATATTGTTTTAAAATCTGCCAAAAATAATTAACTTGAAAATTAAATAGAAAACTTTAACTAGAAAAATAATTTATATTCACAATGTTTGAGCGGTGTCCTGGAACCGTTTACTTCTAGGATCCCAGTCGCACATGATTTCTGGAGACAGTGACTTGAGTGTGTAATACAAGTCTATGGACTGCTTGGTTCTCTCCATGCTGTTCTTGCAGCGTATCAACCATCTTTCTATTCGGGCCTCGTGTAAACTGCCTGGTGAAGAAACAAAACAAACTACAGGTTTCCTAATTTGGTTATTTAGATACAGTGTGGTAGCAAGTGCATCAGTGAAAAAGGAGGAAGAGAGTACCTGGGGAATGTTGGAAAACATCGCAAGGAATCCACAATAAGGTTTTAAATTCATGAAGATTATGAAATATCTTGGTGTCTGCCTGAAACCCACGAAATTAAGACCGAAAAAAAATTTGATCACCATTCTATAAAAAAAATGGAGAGAGAATATTATTATACATATAGTTATGGATGAAGTAAGGAAGAAAAAGGTGAGACTCAACAAATTAACACACAGACAGGCACTGACACATATATACAGGATGTTTAAAAAATACGGTGCATAATCAAGTATGTATTTCCCACATGTAGACAATCAAAATAGTTCATTACAACATGTGTCCGAAAATGCTTCATTTACGAGTTATGGCCTTCACAACATTGAAATTCTCCGGAACGTTTTTCTTTCCGCAGGCCGTTGTCATTATAAAAGGTGTTCAAAATGTCCACCTCCTGCTTGAATACAGACCTCACATCGAGTCTCATTGCCCTGCGAACACGATCCCAAACTCCAGGAGTATTGCGTATGTCCTCAGAACATGCAACAATTCGATTCCCAAGGGACTCCAAATCAGGCACCGGAGACGAATAAACCAATGATTTTAAGTGGCCCCACAAGTAGAAATCGAGAGGGTTGAAATCAGGTGAGCGTGGAGGCCAAGCAATTGGCCTACGTCTACCTATCCATCGATCAGGAAACCTTCGATTCAAGTACCGGCGCACAGTGGTCCGGATCGCTTAAAAGCTGGTCAAAAATCAATTTTTCAACTTCGATACAGAATCTTTAAATCACATTCCAATAATTCTACAATAATTAGCCTTCAAAAATCACAGGTTATTTATCAATAATAGCATACAGGTTTCACGATATATTTGTTCAAAAGTGACATAAATCTAACTTGTGTAATTTTATCTTAGTGATGTGATATTAAAAGAGCCCTGATCAAGTTTTAAAATGCATAAAAATAATAGTAAATATTTTTATTATATAATGTTATATGTATTTTACATTATACACACTAACACGTAAATTAATATTATGTTTTAATATTAATTAGAATTTTTTAATGTCAAGTATTATTTTTAAAAAGATACTTATATATAGAGAGAGTTTTAAAAAAATGTATAAATATGTACACTGTGAAACTTACACAGCTGTTACGGGAAGCCTTCGTTTAGGGAATGTTGAAGGTTTCATCTCCAAGGTTATCCAAGGGTAACCTCTACGTGCCCAAGACTACCCCTGAGCGCTGTTTCCTCAATCCTCATGTGCCATAACTGTGACAGCTCATAGTCATAACTCGCTTTCTGTTTACTTTCCATTTAAAAGGGGGTTCTTTCCAAGCTGACTGCAACACTAATTGTATTCAGTCATCTTGATACGTTCAGTGGTTTAGGGTGTGTTTATTGTGCAAGTGCAAAATGAATTTTTCTGTGAGTCGCCGTGAACTTCACCATAAAATTAGACAACGGAGAAACGAATCACGTAAGCAACAAGAAAACTATATCACGTCATATTTGACTAATAAATTTGAAATTAGTACTGATTGTATAACTTTTTTGCAGCACTACAATGTCATTAGACTACATTTTTTTCTTCCGTATTATCAGCGATGGGTGAAGTGTGGTTATAGTGAAACAAATTTTTCAAACAGATATTCTCGTTGGTTAGATCATGACATAACATTGCCTATTGAAAATATTTCATCTGTATCAACGCCGAATAAACATACCGACATTCCAAGCACATCGGGAAAGCTGGGTCGCGGTCGTCCTACAAAAGTATTTGGGGAATTAAGTGAAAGAAGTAAACGAAGAAAAGCGAAAGAAACGAGAGAAAATGTGTGTTCTGAAGAGCTCTCTTATGCTACAGTAATGAGTTTAAGGTCAGAAGGTGATGAAGCGGCAGCCAAATTGTTAAAAGAAGTAACAACCACAACACCAAGCAGAGGCAAAAGAATTCGTGATTATTGGAGGAAAGAAAAAAAGGAAAGTACTAGACTCACAAATGAAGAAGCTCTTTCATTAATAATAGATTCAAATCTGTCCAGACATCAATATAAAACAATTAGAAAAATGGCTGTTGCACATAATCATGATCTCTGCCCCAGTTATCAATCCGTTTTAGAAGCTAAAAAATAAACTTACCCTCAAGGCATACAAGTGACCGAAAATAAATGTGAGGTCAAATTACAGTCTCTGTTACATCATACAGCCTATAGAATCTTGAATATTTCACCTCTAAGTAACACAGAGAAAAACTACATGTTGCATTGTAAATGGGGTTTTGACGGCAGCTCTGGTCATTCGCAATATAAACAGATATGGCATCAAAAAGAGAAAAGTGATGAAAGTTTATTCCTTACGTCATTGGTTCCCCTGCGCTTGGTTGATACTGAAAGTGGAGATGTTGCATGGAAGAATCCCCGTCCTTCATCAACTCGATTCTGCAGACCTATTCGCCTTCAGTAGGTACACGAGACAACGGAAATAGCCCAAGCAGAGAGAGAATATGTAGAAAATCAGATACAGGACTTGCAACCATTTACGTTAGGTAACATCACAGTTCAGTTTACACTACTTTTAACCATGATAGACGGGAAAATATGCAATGCATTAGCTAGGTCATCTAGTATGAAGTGCTACATCTGTGGTGCAAAAATTTCACAAATGAATAATCTTGAATTTTTACAACAGTCAGAAGATACCTCCAATTTTGTCTTTGGATTATCAATTCTGCATGCACATATAAGGTTTTTTGAATGCATACTACATATATCTTACCGGCTTGAATTTAAAAAATGGAAGGCAAATGTACGAGATGGAAGTCGAGAAATTATGAAGAAAAGAAAGAAAACTATTCAAGATGCATTTCGAAATAGATTAGGACTTATTATAGATACACCGAAGCCTGAATATGGGACCACAAATGATGGGAACACGGCAAGAAGATTTTTCGGAAATACTAAAGAAGCATCTGAAATAACTGGAGTTGATTATGATTTAATTTCACGATTCAGTGTGATTCTTACTACAATTTCGTGTTTTCAAAATATAAGTGAATCGCGATTCAATATATACTGCAGAAAGACCGCAGAGCTGTTCGTCAAATTATACCCATGGTATTATATGCCACCAACAGTGCACAAAATTCTTATTCATGGAGCATCTATTGTAAAATCAGCTTTATTACCAATAGGAGAATTATCCGAGGAAGCAATGGAATCATTCAACAAAACTGTTAGAACATTTCGACAAGATCACACCAGAAAGACGTCAAGAATTACTACAAACTTTGACTTATTCCATAGACTGTTTCTTGCATCAGACCCTTTAATTTCCAACCTAAGAGAACTCCCCAAGAAGAAGAGAACACAGTTACCACTGCAAGTGCTACAGTTGCTCTCTACACCTGAAGGGCCCAACAGCGAGGACTCGGGAGATTCTGATTCTGAAGACGAGTGATGGAGGAGGGATCTGGTATAGATGTAAGTCGCTAAAATTCATTATATTTCTCAATTTAAACAATTATTTGTTGATTGGGCATGGCATAATGTAGATTGTAAGTAGGGAGATATTTTTGACCATGTTTTTTAATATTCGGACCACTGTGCGGCGAGCCGTACGACTGAAGTGTGCAGGAGCGCCATCATGCAAGAAGTGAATGTGTTGACGATTGATCAGTGGAGTATCTTCTGAAACATGAGGTATGGTGTTTTCCAGGAAGTTTGTGTACACCTGCCCCGAAAGTCTGTTTACGAATACATGTGGTTCAACTAATCGATCACAAATGATACCGGCCCACATGTTGAGGGAGAACCGCACCTATTGATGAGATGGAACAGTTGCACGTGGGTTTTCATACGCCCATTCATGCTGATTGTGGAAATTTGTTATGCCATTTCGTGTGAACTATGCTTCATCTGTAAATAATACATACTACGGCAGGAAAGTTCTAATTTACACCACACTGCTGCAAGAACCACTGACAGAACCTAACTCGTGCAGGGTAATCTGCTGGTGACAGGGCCTGTACACGTTGCAAATGATAAGGATACAATTGATACTCTCTCAACAGTCTCCAGACAGTCGTATGAGGAACATTGACTTGCAACGCTACCCTTCGTGTGCTGATAGAAGGAGTCATGTTCACAGCCTCCAGAATCTCCTCCTGTACTTCTGGAGTTGTAGATCTTGGTCGTCCCCTTCCCAAACCAGGAGAGTTAAATTTTCCATACTCGCACAGACGGTAATGGAGACGTACAAATGTCTTCCGATCTGGACATTGTCGCTGTGGGTACCTCTCCTGGTACAAACGACGAGCCAGCGCAGCATTGCCGTCCGCCTTACCGTACATGAAGTGTATCTCTGCCAGCTCTTGATTTGAATACATGTCGCACAGTCTAACGCCAACACAACACTGAATGTAACCTTCGCCTCGGAATGAACTGTCAGAGTGCTCTCTTAATGTCTTGTTTGACGGCAACGACCTGCGGAAAGAAAAACGTTCAGGTGAATTTCAATGTTGTGAAGGCCTTAACTCGGAAATAAGGCATTTCCGGACATATGTTGTAATGAACTATTTTGATTGTCTACATGTGAGAAATACATACCTGAAATTAAACACTCTGTATAACCCCAAAACGTTTCACTTTCATATCAATATAGCATTTATATGTATAATTAATGAAAAATAGTCACATGATTGGATTAACTACAATAATATTTCATTTCTAATGGTAATAATATCATCAAACCACCTCAAGTATTGTAGTTTTTAATATCCAATACACAGCTCTACCCAGAAAATTACACACCACAGAATCGAACCTGTATATTATTCTTAGTAAGTAAAGTTTTTTAATACCAGTTTAATTTGAGGTCTAAATATGTCTGCATTGTTGCAGATCATGGCCTTCGCGTAATATTATTTATTGTAGTATGTGTTTTGTTTTATTCTGAAATGCAACACGGCCGACTTGATGCTAGCTTCACTTCTGCTTTACAAAAAAAATCGAAGGGAATTTCAAGTCGGCCGTGAATGCTATTAGCTAGTTCTCAAAACTGACGAGAAATGGATTTTGGAAAAGAGGAAATTTATGTTTAAAAATTGACATTTCACTGAAAACTACTATTTTTCCGAAAAAATTGAGTTCCAAGCTTGAAAATGAGGGGTCATTTATTAAAATCCGTCCAGCCGTTTTCCCGTAATTTCCATTACCAGTTCAAATTATATATGTAGATATTTTCATTCTCGAGATTGCAAAACAATAAGCTCTTCACAGTTTAAGTTTCCCATGCAGCGATGAAAACCATTCTCTGACAGGACGATGTTTAAAGTGATGAAATGTGGAGAAGTTCATTTGAAGAGTGATGTCTCACACAAAATGGGAAAGGGTTGTAACGTAGAAAGAAGATCGGAAATCTGACTCTTGGATCAGCACAGAAAAGAATCATCCTCCTCGGAGTGGGCTAATACCATGAAGATGTCGACTAACATATCCGTTCCTGGTCGTTTCTTGGTAGACCAAATATTTCGCTAGCCGGGTTTCCAGAAATTCGAATTTCTTAGTCATGATTTGTACCAAAAGAGGCATTATTGCGGAATACACGTTGCAGCTTTCTAAATGTTATTGCACCAGTATCAATAAAAACAGAAGATTAGAGGATGAGGCAACAAGAGGAACTGACATTGTGGTAATCGATCGATCCAATCAAGGTACTCTTATTTTAGATCCGAAGATACGTTTGGAAAAAATCAGCAAGAAATCATTCAAATAAATGACGGAATGAGTCCAAACGCTTCCTCACTTATGTGAGAGGTACAACATTACAAGCACTGCATGGGATTACCTCCTTCTTGGTGCAAGAGGAACATTATTTCATCACGATATCCACTTATCTTGTCCCCAACTTCACATGTGAAGATGTGAAAATAATGTATGATGATACTGAGGAATTCGGTATCCATTTTGCATAGTAATTTATATATGTGCCTAAATTACTTTAACATTATAATTTTGGCAATATATTGTAGGCTATTTCGTTTTTTCCTTCAAATTATTAGTTGAAATTTTGCATTTGTTTATTATGTATTCTGGAATCTTGGGGTCAGCCCAAATTTTCGTTCAAATGTTCCTTGTTTTGGAAATTTTTTGTACCGGTACCTGTAACTCATTAAATTTAGGAGTTATTAATACAAGCCTATCTAGGCTTGGATTTAGACGAGTAGAATTGTGAAGACTTGGCATAAATGTAACCGAGGTGTGTTCGGCGAGGACATTTCTACCCTTTAAACGAGGAGCAACAGTGACGTTGAATATCTTTTAAGCGTGTGCCTGCATGAGATTCTGACATTCTACCTCGTTTACGGACTAGAAACGGCCGCGCTAACATACCTGACTTAATAGATACAAAATAGTTTAATGTAACTAAACAAACGTATTAATTAACGTGCAACGCATAGGTGTATATTTGTTACGTACCAGATTCTTCAGGCAGATGGGGCTCCATGGCTAGCCATTTCTTCAGAGCTTCTACTGCTTCCTTCACTCTTTGTTCATTTAGTCCAAATTCTTGCCAAATTTTTTGTACCACGTCTTTACTCGGGGCTCGGAATTCCTTCGCCATTATAATTCCCAGTCTGGAAATAAAAACAAATAAACATAAGTTTGTTTAATGAATGTGTATTGCTTATATTTAATGTTGTAACTTTAACAAGTGGAAATGATAATTCATTCTGAATCATTAGCTGTGCGTTACATATAATTGATTACGTAATAAAATTGAGAAGTGATTAATCAAAAAGCGCTCAGCTCATCCGGAGACGAACGTTTTTCGTTACGATGTGTTTGTGGGTGAAACTTCTATCATTAAGGATACCGACTGCGCAGAGATACCCAGCAATCATAAATGTAATTATTTTCTGGCATGCGCAAATATCAGAGTAAAATATGAAATATCTCTGCCAGCTTTCTCTTTCAAGTAACGAAGTATACATCTTCGTATTTCGTTCACATCTATATGCGAACTATATTCATCCTAGACATAACGTTCATAGGAACTAATTTGTAAAAATTATAGACATTAAATTTCATTATGTTTAATTTCGATTTTTAATAGAAGACTGATGAAATTTCGGCCAGTGTATTACATACTACTCTTGCATGTCCATAATTTATTGTCAGCAAGAGTGTCATAAGTCAGTTTAATTTTAAATTGATTATTTCAAAATTACTTCAAGATTAATTGGAATAACGACACAAGTAGAAATAGTAAATCTAGGGGTTGGATAATATAGGCTACTTCTCGAAGACCGACGTAATTCGAAATGTGACTTTCTGGGCTTATAATAATTTTCATCCAAAAAGTCATGTTTCTAAATTTAACTCTTGAATTTATATTATGGCAATCTGGCTACGCTTACTTTTTCACAATTAACGTCACATTATAAAACAATACCCTCTTGATACAAACAAAACGAATCTTAGTTCTTTCTTCTCGCCAGATGTAGCGTTCTTCGTGCAAAACGTGTAGTGATGACAAGGCAAGATCTAAAGCACAATTGAAATATACCATTGTTTCTATTAAACTAAGTACGAAAGTCTGTCAGCGCAACGACATCCTAACTATCCCCTAGCGGGTAATTTTGGAAGATGAGTTATGACAAGTTACCTGTTAAACGTCCAGCTCAAAACGATTCCTTCTAAATCGGTAATTAAGAACTGCTTAATTTTGAGTTGTAACATCCTTCTTCCAAATAAGCGACATGGAAATAAATATTGTCTGTGAAATTGCCGCACTTCAGCATTACATTCTTGTTTTATAAAGACGAGAAGCCAAAGCTTCTGTTCTTATTCAATACGTCAGAAAGAGCAACGATACACAACCTACCAACTACTGAGGTAGTTCACTGAAGCCGACGACTCTGGTTAAATTATACTCCGGCGAATAACAACATCGGTTACAAAGTACATAGGTGCTGATGGTTTATATTTCGAGATAATGCCATTTATTCACCATTTCCATTTAGATCCTTTCCTTCCATAACATTCACTTGTACATCAATTTCGAAATATTCAACAAGTCAGAATGAAACTAAAAACGTGAGGATTGGAACTGAAATAGTAGTATAGAAGACCTAATAAAATTAATACATGTGCTTCGAAATACCGCTAAATTCTGGAATTAGGTTGTACTTCATTAAAAAGAAGACAAAGCAGCTGTCCGTTGAACTAACAGTGACGAGCCTATATGACGTCATGTGATAAATTCGTACTTAGCTAATTCCGGCTCAACTCACAGATTTGCAGACGTCCGTCACTCCGTGGTTCCCAGCTCTACTGACTTGTTCCCTTGCAGATTGTGTTATAATATTAAATCTGTGCAACATGTTTGTACCTTATCTCTTAAAATTGAATATACGCCAATTTTTTTATCGCATGTTATTTTAAAACACGATAGTGGACATATACAGAGTGATTCACGAGGATTTACCGTCCCTTATGGAGCTCACTTCCGAAGACATTCTGAGCAATAAAGTCACATAAAATTTGTCTTAATCTCAATATTTTCAATATTCCACTAATTTTTTTTTACATTGAACTGAAGGAATTTAAGAAAATCAGAATTTTCAATATACCGTTAACATTCTTATAGAGTAAAATTGTACTATTTATTAATCGTCGAGATTTTAAAGTTTTATAATCAAATTCTAACAGTAACTGAATATATGAAATTTTCTTGTCATAAGACGACAAGTGATGTTTTTTTTATATAAATAACGTAAAAATCTTTTCGGTAACCTTTCTATTTGCATCTGATGGGACTGGAACTGAGGTGACCATATTACAGACGCATATTCTAGCATACTCCTAAGTAGAGTTTTATATAGATTATCAATAATATTCATATTTTTTAATTGTTTTGCATTTGTGATTATAAATCCTAATTTTCTATAAGCACTAATTACCACGTGACTTAAGGGCATTTTAAAACATAAGTTGTGTGTAGGATAAATACCCAAATCCTTAAATGATTCTATTCTAGGTAACATCACACCATTAATTTCATACTAATTTTGATGAACTGTCTTATTTTTAGAATACGTCATGAAGCAAGATTTATTAAGATTTAACAGAAGAAAATAATCGATACTCCGTCTATATAGCCTGTCCAAATCATGCTGTGTTTAAAAAACGTCTTGTTGTTTGTCAATGACTTTATACAATTTAACATCATCAGCAAATAGTAAATATTTAGAGTGCAAAATCTGTTTATGTAAGTCATTGATATAAAGTAAAAAGAACAAGGGACCAAGATTGGATCCTTGGGGAACTCCTGAAGTTACTGTGAATGGTTTTGATTTTATTTGATTGAATGGTACATACTACTGCCTGTTTGTAACATATGATGCTATTAACTGTAAGTACGAAAAAGATAATACAAAACTTGAAAGTTTATTAATTAAAAATTTATGGTCAAATTTATTAAACGCTTTGGAAAAGTCAAAGTATATCACGTCTACATTCCTGCTATTATGTAACGTATTAAATGCCTTTTATGTAAAATTAATTAGATTTGTTGTGGTAGACATATGGGTGTAAAATCCATGCTGATTTATATCAATTGCACTATAAACATGTTGAAAAATTCGTGTATATAGAATCTGCTCAAATACCTTGTATGCGGCACAAACTCCTGAAATGGGTCTGTAATTTTTAATTTTACTATTATCCCCAGATTTAAACACGTGGCTTACCTTTGTTAATATCCACATTTTCTGAAAAGATTTTGTTGTTTTTTTTTAATAATTATACAACAAACATAAAGGATACATAAGTGCTTCGAAACAAGCTTCCAATACATAAGGAGGTAAATCATCTCGGCCACAAGATTTTTTAGGCTTTAATTTTTTATAGCAGTCAAATATTCTTGTCTAGTTATAGGCTCAATTGCAAATGGATAATTAATATAATCCGGTATTACCGTATTTTCTTTCTGAGGGTTGTGTGATATGTTTTTCAGAGTAAACCGAACTAATGTAATCAGCAAACGCTTCCGAAACAGAATCATTAGTATAAAAAATGTGAACTTGCATAGTCATTAACTTTGCTGTGATATGTTTGCCATTTCTCCTATTTTTTATATAGTTCCAAAATACTTTAGAGCCGTTTTATAAAGTATTATCTATCTCAATAACATAACTATTATACGCATTATTTATCATAGTTTAACTCTCTTTCCAATTTGTTTAAATTGTTCTTTATTTTCCTCAGATAAATGCATCCCTCTCCTGAAATATTTTTTCAACTTGAGATTATTTATAATTTCTTTTCTAAACCAGGATGAATATTTCTTTTCAGCTGAAACTCTTTTCTTTGGAACTGTAGAATCCATTAAGAATATAGTACTGAGTAAAAGTAAGCCTTAGCAACATCAATATCAGTAAACTATGATAACAATTGCCAGTTAACATTGGAAAACAATTTATACAATTCTAGGAAGTGAGCTTTCTGGAAATTATACACATGAGTATAACTCCGTGTATGTTGCAAGTTATAATTCTGGTTGAGTGTAAGAGAAGGCCATATATCTTTAACTCTGCCAGGTTAAATAAAGGCATTATTATTGTTGTTGTTATTATTATTTATTATTATTATTATTATTATTATTATTATTATTATTATTATTATTATTATTATTATTGAAAAGCATTTTACAGACGATTTCATATTAGTGTAACTCTGAAAATATTGATTTAAGGATCCATGTATATATGGCATTTTTGTTTTCTCAAAAATGCCTTCGAAATCAAGCTCCGTAAGTGGGGTTAATTCCTTCTGAATCATCCTGTACAATGTTAAGTCTTAAACACCTTACAAATGTGCTGACGGGTGCTGCTGAGTATGAAGACCAAGGACTTGTCTTTATTTCAGACATCGAGTCACCTCAATCCTGGACTCCAGAGGAATATCTCAAAGGTCGGAGAGACTCGCATAAACAAGTCTGCCGACCCATGCAGTAGAGGCTATCCCCCTTATCTATTAATATCTGCATACAGACCACTGCAATGCTGGAAGTGTTCTGTGACATTGAACAATTCCCTTGCAGAACGAAAGGTTATATTTGATCGTATCAAGTTCCTGCACATTTAAAGGACGAACCTAAAATTCTGTCTGTCATCTATTATCATAACACACCGCTCTCCTAAACAGACTAAGCATATTGGGAATTAATTCAATGGCTTTTTCAAAACAAGCTAAAGAATATTTCATTCGTTAGTTCTTTCTTTAATTAATTAATTAATTAATGCATTCATTCATTCATTGTCCTGCCCGAGGTCAGACGTTTCACTGCAAACCCAGGTTTCTCCAATCTTCCCTATTTTCTGTCTTCCTCTTTGTCTCCACATATGATCGAAAATATATCTTAACCTTGTCTATCATCTGATATCCTCTTATGCCCTCAACTCTTCTCCCGTTCACCATTTCTTCCAGTCCATCCTTTAGTAGGCAGTTTCTTCTCAGCCAGTGACCCAGCCAATTCCTTTTCCTCTTCCTGATCAGTTTCAGTATCATTCTTTCTTTTCCCACTCTTTCCAACACAGCTTCATTTCTTATTCTGCCTGTCCACTTTACAAGTTGCATTCTTCTCCATATCCACATTTCAAATGCTTCTATTCACTTCTCTTCACTTCGTCGTAAAGTCTATGTTTCTACCCCGTAAAATGCCACACTCCATAGAATTCACTTCACTAGTGTCTTCTTTAGTTCTTGTTTCAGAGGTCCGCAGAAGACGCGCATTTTTCTATTAAAAGCTTCCTTGGCCATTGCTATCCTGCTTTTCTCTGCCTGGCAGCAGATCATGTTATTACTCAAGTATCTGAAGCTGTGCATTTGCTCTACTGCCTCATTTAGAATTCGCAATTGTACCTTCTTTATTTTTCTTCCTGTAACCATGATCTTCGTCTTCTTTGCATTTATCTTCATCCCATACTGCTCACAGCCTTCATTTAGCTCCAGTAGCCTTAGTATTATCTCCTCTTCTGCTAACAACACCGTATCATCAGCAAATCTTATGCACTTTATTTTTTTCCTCCTACTATGAAACAATTTTTATCTCGAGAAGGAAGCGAAAAAAGAAACAAAATTGTGTCAAGCTTTTCTGTTTGAAACATCTCAAAGAATGGCCCTTCAGAATTAAGGATATTAATAATACGGTTAAATCAATATGGTGCTGGTGATATTTATTGAATGGTCCACACCTGTGAAGTAACGGTTAGCGCGTTTGGCTGCAAACCAGGTGGCCCGGGTTCGATTCCCGGTCGGGACAAGTTACATGGTTGAGGTTTTTCCGGTGTTTTCCCTCAACTCTATATGAGCAAATGCTGGGTAACTATCGGTGCTGGATCCCGGACTCATTTCAACGGAATTATCACCTTCATCGCATTCAGACGCTAAATAACTTAAACTGTTGATAAAGCGTTGTAAAATAACTTACTAAAATAAAAAGAATTACTGAATTTCATTAAATCATGAAGCTAGAAACTTTTTTAAATTTGGCCGTAATTAATACTTCAAATAAAAGTAATGTTGAAGTAAATAAACTTCATAATGGAGGAAAATGAAGAACAAGTTGTGTGTGATGAAACAATATTCGCCCACTTATGATTCTTGTGCTGTTTGTTTTTAAGTGTGTGACGTAGTCGGGAAAGTTTTCTTTTCTCAATCGTACTATCAGGGACTGGAATGCTTTACCTGCAGACTTACTAAAGGCTTTACCAACAACCAAAAATGTATTTAAAAATAGGCTTAAGGACTTTACTAATAGACTGTAATTATACACAGTATATAAAGTGTGGAAATGATATTGTGACAGCGACGTGAGATTCGAACCCACGACCAGCGTCCCGGAAGAGAGAAGATCGCGCGGAGCACTTTGTGATGGCGCGCGGCGAAGAGGGGAAAGGGCCAACACGGCGAGAGAGTGGAGCGAGTCTGCGCGCGCAGCTGCTACTTAACGCAGTGAATGTGGAACGACCTTCTCGACTATTCCAGAAGTCCGTCGATGTAGAGATATCGAGATAATTCTCTACACACCTGTAGAAAATTCTCGCAACTATGATTTTGCTATAAAAGAAGAAGCGCCAGCGAACTAGACAGAGTTTCGAGTTTTCAGTTATTCAGTCAGTGAGTAAGCCAGAGCAAGCAAGCCAGACTTGTGTGCCGGAGTTCGACTCGAGTGTGCGTCCGCATCTGCGTCAGCATCCGAAGGCCTGAGTTCGAGTGCAGTGGACCGCAGTTGGAGGGACCTGAGTTCGAGTGCAGTGGACCGCAGTTGGAGGGACCCGAGTTCGAGTACAGTGAACTGTCTCTGAAGGTCTGTGGTTCGAGATACTGTGAACTCGAGTGACTGAGATAGAAGAACTGTGAACTGAGAACTGATAGTTCTGATTTGTAAATAGTGCTTTGTAAATATTAGTTAAGATTAACAGTTCATTGTTGTGCGTAATAGTCCAAGTCAATTGTCATTGTCGTCGGTGGAGTGCTATAACGAATACTGTGTGAGTGAAGATCCAATTGTTGACGAGAGCGTTTAAGGTGAATTGTAGAAAGGAATTATTGTTGTGACGAATAAATTACATTGTTGTAACTAATAAAATTCACAATACTTTGTTATTGAAGAGCTGTATCAGTGAAGACTTATGTTGTGTCAGTGAAGTGTGTTGTGTAAGTGAAACGTGTTCCTGTCAGTGAAGGTTTATAGTTTATAGTGGCAGTGCAAAGTATTTGAACAGTGAAATGTTTTTGAAGTGTTGGTGAAATCAGGATAGAATCAGTGAAATGTGTCGTAGTTCCAGTGCAGTGAGTGAGTTGACAGCGAAATGAGTGTAATGTTGAAAGGTACTTGTGCAGATATGAACATATCATACTCGTGGGTTTTAGTTCGAACTTAGGTTTAAGATACAAATTAGATTTATTTTAAATGTTATTTTAAGTGATCGTGCTTCATTTAATTAAGATATTCCGTGTTATTATTATTATTATTATTATTATTATTATTATTATTATTATTATTATTATTATTATTATTGTTAGTATTAATTATTAGTATTGTTATTAATTGTATTATTAAGTAATAAGGTTATTATTGTCGTTATTGTGTGTAATTAGTTACCACTGCCACCGTGTATATACCCACTGCAATGTGAATAAATACATATGTGAGGGTGAGTGATCACTCTTTCGAGGTTGCGTTAAAATGACTTTGTGCTTGAAGCGTGTGTTAATACAGACTTGCAGACTGCCAACGCCTTGTACAGTGCATACAAAAGCTGCATTCTCATGCACACAAACATGTTACGTCGTTAGCGAAGCCGGCGTGTGTCGCAGCTTGCGTCACACCAGCACAACCTTTGAGTGCACGGCCATTATCGAGTATGCAGGCCAACTATGTGTTGCGGTTCAACATATCGTGACCTCCACACCATTGCTGGTCAAATGCGTGTCAAAAGTACAACCTGATTATATTAGTGTAATTTATTTGTGAAACTTTTTAGAGATACGAATTTATTGACGGGAAATAAGTCAACAAGTAGAAAAACATTGTTCTATTGCAGTGAGTAAAAATTTGCGAAAGTCTGATTCTCAATATGATGCGACTAACTGGTCTGGGGTTAAAATATCAAATATATTTGGACGAAAAAAAACTGACTTTTCCCCTTTTTTAACCGATTGATGTTAGATAGGTCTGTAAATAGGATTGTAAATAAAATGGTGGCACCACTATCGGGAATGTGTCATAGTTTCCTGCAACTCGGTATGAAATATTTCATATGATATAATATTTATTTCGAAAGGCAAGCAGAAAGGGATAAAATTGTATTAAACTCTTTTGTTTGGAATATGTCAAAGATTAACCTCCTGAAATTAATACGACATTACTTTCTGTTGGCCTTGTTTGCTGGAAACGGAGAAACGACATAATGTATCTTAACTTCTTATTGCAGGACACAACAGAATTTTGTCTTTTTATTTATTTACTAGCCGTACCCGTGCGCTCCGCTGCACCTGTTAGAAATAAATATAAAGTAATTACATAATTAAAATAGGACGTTTGATCCAGGGAACAACTTTTACAACAGCGCAAGATAATCTGCTTCGCTCATCACCCAATTTTTTTGGCATTGCATTTATTGCATATATATATATATATATATATATATATATATATATATATATATATATATATATATTATGCATTTTAATACGATTCAATTGAGAATAGTTAAAATTTGAATTATAAAGTAATGGATTGCTAAGCTAACGTACTATTACTGCATACTAAATCAATTTACACTCTCGTTGTTCGTTAATTCTCTTAGATTAAAATGAGTGTACATAAATATTATTTTAAGAAATACAGAAAACGAATGTACAAAATAGCCTATCAATTTTTCTGTGCATAAGAAGCTATTTTAATCTTACCTGTCCTCGATTTATTGAGAAAGTTACTGTAATAACATTATAGCATTATGTCCATCTAGAAAAACTACACTTTCCAATGGTGAAATAATGATAATTAATTATACAAATCGGTTAATTTAGCTTTGATATTACTTCATACAAACACAGAAACATTGTCTGTAGGCTATGTTTAATAACTTTCGATTGTTGATGTCCAAGGCCCCTGTTTCGATTGTTGTTGTCCAAGGTCCCTTATAGACGAAGTCATATGTTCTTAATTCATTGCACCGTCTTAGATGGCGTTATTTTAATTTCAAACTGATTTATCTCATTAAATATCAGTCCTATCAAAATTTTGTAAAGAATAAAACTTATCGAAAATCATGTTTAAAGAAACGTTCTTTATGTAATATTTTTCAGAAAAATCAATAATAAGCGAGATATTTCGATTTATTTAATTCAGGCCCCCTTATAACCCGCCTTTTAAATAATGTATTTTGAATGCCATATAGCCTAAAATCTAAGTTACAACGAACTTAATTTATATTGCAATTTTCATATAAATCGGTTCAGCCATTATCGCGTGAAAAGGCAACAAACATACAGACATACAAACAAAAATTTCAAAAATGCGATTTTCGGTTTCAGGGTGGTTAATTATATACTTTAGGACCAATTATTTTTGAAAAAATCGAAAATTACCAGAAAAATTGCGGCTACAGATTTATTATTAGTATAGATTTAATTATTTATTCTTTATTATGTCGGGCAACGCACTATTAATATTACTGCCAGTCTGTACACCGACATTAATGCCTTGTTTTATATTGTCATCGTAAATAGTTATTCTTTCTTTACTGTTAATAGGTAGTAATTATTGCGACTGTAATTTAATTGATATATAAATTAGGAGTAAGCACAAATTTTAATTAGTTTTGGCAACTTTCATCCTAAAACTAGATACTTCTGCTGCTTTTAATAATAATATTCACCGTTTTAATTTTGTAGTACCAAATTTAAAATTGTTCCTCGAAAATGTCCCAACACCTCTTTTTTAATTCTTTAAATTTTATATAACAGCATTTGTTCTTTTAATATTTTTAATAATGACTTCTTACATTAAAGAACATTGCAGAAATGTTTTAAATGATCGATTTAAACATTGAACTTCCACATTTATGTCGGACTGGGTAGCGTAGTTGGTATAGCGCTAGCCTTCCGTGCTCGAGGTTGCGGGTACGATCCTGGCCCAGATCGATGACATTTAAGTGTGCTTAAATGCCACAGGCTCATGTCA
Source organism: Periplaneta americana (assembly GCF_040183065.1). Taxonomy (NCBI): domain Eukaryota; kingdom Metazoa; phylum Arthropoda; class Insecta; order Blattodea; family Blattidae; genus Periplaneta; species Periplaneta americana. The sequence goes on along the minus strand of NC_091129.1, from coordinate 5,628,571 downwards.
GTAGATTTACTGGCATGTCAAAAGAACTCCTGCAGGACATAGTTCCGGTATACCGGCGACGTTGATATAACCTCGGCAGTTGCGAGCGTCGTTAAATATACCAGAATTTATTCTTTTTCGCATTTGAAAAAAATATTGCTAATTAAAATAAAATTGTATTTCTACAAAGCCGGAAGGTTGCGGGTTAGATTCCCGACTTGGTCATTAATTTTGTCCAATGATCTAATCCTTTCGGCAGCACTGTGGCCCTGGAGATCACCAATCACTGAACTGGCTCTGCGACTCACTTGCCCTTCTATTTATTAGATCACACATTCTCGAATGTACTGCTTCCCCAAGTCTCTACAACAATAGGTGTTCGGGAACAATCTGTTTCCAGGCGTTTCGTTACTTCCGCCGCAATCGGATTTCTCCCCCTCTCCCTTCGTAGACGAAGATGGCGTTTCCACTCCCCGCGCCGCAGTCTGACGCGCGCGAAACTCCCCGACGCGACCTGACAATGCACATTTGCAGTAAAATCATGTGTACAGAGCATACTTCGTTATTGATTGCTGACGTGTAGCAGGGTAGCAGAATACTCCGCGAGCTACACTATAGTTTTTCACTGATGGATCTACAGGCCTGCATAGATATAACGATGTGATAAAGACGGTAGTTGGAAAACTCTAATGAAAAGTTATTAATATTCATTTGCAAATATTCAATTAAACAAAATCACCAACAATCCACAAATAAGTCACAATTGCGACGATAAGACGGTGAACAGTCCGTCTCTGCTGACCTTTCCTGCACGCTGTAGAACAACTCGTTTGTCATCTCGCAGTCCATCATATAATAACGCTATACGGTCCATATTATTTGCGGTTGAATTTGCAGGAACCTCAATAAACATTAATAAACACACAAAACTTACAGATAAACCAGCACTGTAAAGAAGGGTGGCTGCGTACATTCTAGTTATTAGTCTGGATCAGATCTCGTTCTCTATTTTTAGGGGCTTCCTTCTAGACTCACCTTTTTCCATTTTACTGTATTACGTTTTGGAACAACCTACAACAAATAAAGCACGTACTTGTGGTACACAACATCAGCCTAAGTCCACGTATGGTACATAACCAGACAGTTGACACGAATACAGGGTCGAAAGAAAGATGTGGCCATAAGGCTTTAATGTATTTATTACATAGGTTAATATAATAAACAAAATATACTTCTATTATCATTTGCATTAAGAGTTAAATCATTTACTTGTCCGTGAATGTTACAAAATTTAACTTGAATTTAGTCAACATTGAGCTCCTTGAAGGAGCCCTCAAAGCCGAAGAGATCATCAGAGTTTAAGGCACCCCCTTGCCTTTTGCTCTCGTCAGACTTGAAGTTCTCGTGTTGCTTAAACCAGTCACGGTAACTGTCTACTTTCTTAAGCCACAGATCTGAAACAGTCCCAGTAAGATGTTAGACAGCTGCATAAACAAGATGTAGAAGAAATTTAGATAGAAATTGGGACCAATGAAGGACACATTGTATTACCTATGTTCTTTTAATGTAGTAAAGCCTTTATAATTGAAAGACATTAATGTGTTTGAGAACCTAAGACAAACTCTTTCAGTACTTCAAGTAGGATTTTTAACATATCAAATAGTCTCTAAGTAAAGGAAGAAAAAAGACTATAGTTATTTAAGGAAGTAAGAGAATAGTAGCAAATTACAAATTTATGGACACATTCAAAAAAGCAACACCAGACCCACACAAAAGGGTTGTAGACTATAGAAATTTGTACTTGATTGTCCAAAGTGTGTGTATGTAAATATTAAACTTTGTCAAAGGTACCGGTAGAGAAGTGTCACAAATATACACCTAAATGCATTTAAAAATTCGACAAAAATTGTTTTGTTTAATTGAGGGGTTTGGACTTCTTCCATTGCTGGTTGTCACAATCAAAAATTAAGACACAACCATTCGAAGGGTGGTTCTCCCTTCGTTTTCAGGTGGAAGGAAGGGGAGAAAGGAAAAAACCTAGTGTTGGGATCGTTACGTACAGCAATTCTGCATGGATCATAATATTTCCATGTCATCCGAACGTCTCAGTATAACCTATCTACATTCATGTTACAGCTCTCAATTTCGAGACTGCTTAGTACTCCGAGGATTTTGTGACTGTAGAATACTTACCCCAGTTCTCTTGCAATGAACCTCCTGTTCCACCCAGATCATCGGGAAGGCACATTCTCGGTACTTGTTTGCTGAACTCTGTGAGATCCTTTCCATGAACATAAACCTGGAAATTGTAAGCGTTATAAGTTTTTAGCGCTATTCGCAATCAGGCTTATTTAATTATAAGGTGGTTAAGAAGCTTCACCCTAGACAAACGATAATTAATTCATCAAATTATACCAATTAAATTATCAATTGAATTTAAATGTTTGAAATTCGGAAAGAAGGGCCCTGAGACTAAGAAGTTAATTTTAATTAAAGAGAGGAGTGAAATTCAAATAATTGTTTTGTTTTTGAAAAGGTTTCAACGGACACCTAACATATTATACATTAAGACACCCTCCCCTAACAATATATGCTACAGGATTACATATAACGAACTGGAAATAATTTTATGTTTTATACTAGTACCCATCTGATTTATGTAACATAGAATGAGCAGGACAAAAGGAATTATTAAAATGTACAATCAGTGGTACTGAGGATTCTGAGAGAAAAGGAATTAATATCAATGAAGAAGAAAGGAACACTTTAAAAATTGCCTGCTTTAACACAGGTGCCCGTTTCAACAATCGCTATTATGAAATCTGTTCGTTTTAGATTTCTTAATTAGTATGCCAAAGAATTTTAATAAGGCGCTAGCATTTATTTTCATAATATTCTTCAGTAGACGAGTAAATCTAAGTGTCGGGCAAGTGAATTGATTCTGGGTCTCCACAAAGCTTATCGGTCTGTCTGTCTGAGCATACGTCCCTGCATTGTGGTTCCAGGATTAAGATTGATATATTATGTAGCAGATAAATGACGGGTACAGAAGAGCGCAAAATTTTATGTTTAATTAAAAGAAAAGGTGTGTGTATAGCCTATGTGTGAATTGTGTGTCCCTATTACCACGGCATGACTCTTCCACAGATAGCGCCATGGCGGGTAAAGGAGCTGGCTTCCGATATGGAGGGTAGCTGCGAATTTATTGAATAAGCAGTCGCGTACAGCCAATGATACTACAGCTTGGAGTTTGGTCAAAGGGCTAACAACCCATCGCCGCAAAATAGGAGATTGTTACGAAATTCCAAGTGAAAATCCATGGTAGCTCAATTAGTAGAGCATTGGTGCGCTAAGCCAAATATTCCGGTATCGATACCCGGCCACGGAAGAATGTTTCCCTTGAATTTATTCAAGTCTGCTATACAGGGAACTTTACCTGAAAGCTAGATTTGCATAATACGAACGTTACTGTAGGTACGTTAACAGAAATCAGGAATTTCAAGTCATACAGAGTTTGTGTGCACTCGATGTGGATTTCTGGCGTCTTGTCAACCCAGTCGAGCTATGTGAATAAAAAGCGAAATATTGAGACTTTGTCGGATGAAGTTCCTGGGTAGCTCAGTCGGTGAAGTGTTGCTGCGTTAAGCGAAAAATCCCGTGATCGATACCCGGCTCCGGAATAATTTTTCCCCTGAATTTATGCAAGTCTGCTTCACAGAGAGCTTTACCTGAAAGCTAGATTAGGATAATTTACAAAATTTCGAAATTTCTTATATTCATTTGTTAATTAAAATCCAATGTGATTTTGATAAAGAAAAGTACTATGTACTTAATTACGTGAATTTATAAAATGCAATCATTTTTTTTTCAATATTATTAAGATTTACGTACCTTGCTATACTTCCCAAGATTCTCTCACTGCTGTTATGAAAAATAGAGAATTAAAATGATTTATATGATTAAATATTTGGTAATTTTAGTAAATTTGGTTATATTGGATCTTAGGTGATATATTTATTAAGGAATCATAATTAAAACGCCTACGTTTAGTAAGAAAATACGTACCTTTGAAGTGACTTTGGGGTTTAAAACAGCTTTTAATATCCATACGAGAACTTCAGCATAGGAAGGCGCATTTATGATGTGGAATGCTTTCAATCGAGTGTCAAGCGCGTCCTGAAAAACAAAAACTAATTTATAAAATCAAGCTCTTTGTACTTGTTCCGTAAGCAAACAGTCGCTATGATAGTAAATACACATGAGCTTTTTCGGAAACATCTTCAAGTAAACAGAGAAAATTCCGTCTGCATACAACGCCCATATAGTATGTCATTTTTGGTTCGGTTTACTGAAGGCAAAAATATGGAAACATTTTGGGTCAACTCTTCCTTGAAAAAAGAAGTGAGAATAAATATTATTACCATTATTTCTTTTGCTATATGTCACATATTCTATATTACTTGGATGTAAGGAAAATTGTTTGAAACGGAAATTTTAAGAAATCAGAAATAGAGTAAGATTACTAATGCTGTAATCTGCATTTCGTACGGTTCGGCATTTCTGGAGAAAGAACTAAAGAAGAGGCTAGTGAAGTGCTTTGTGTGGAGTGTAGCATTGCATCGGGTATAAAATTGGACATTACGACGAAGAGAATAGAATCCATTGGAAGCATTTGAAATATGGATATGGAGAAGTATAGAGCGTGTGAGTTAACACACACAATAAGAAACGAAGCTGTGTTGGAAATATGGGTGAAGAGAGAATGATGCTGAAACTGATCGGGAAGATGAAAACGATTTGACTGGGTTATTGGTTGAGAAGAAACTGCCTTCTGTAAGATGAACTGGAAGGAGCTGTGAACGGGAGAAGAGTTCGGGAGAAGGATATGTATGAGATGATAGGGGAGATTAAAAATTGAAGAGTCCACTGCAAGAATGATGGATGTCATTTGGAATACATTTTGCAGGAGAAGCAATTGAAAGTTTGAAATGCTTAGCACTCAAAGCTTAACTGTGATTTTCCGATCATTACTGGACAATGACTATCAGTGTTAATGCCATATAACTCTCTATGTATATTCTATATGTATTAAGCTGTGCATTGACAGTCTCGGTTCATTTTCGACAAGAAAGTGACATGCATCATTCTTGCAGTGGACTCTTCATATATGGATCAATTGCGGAGACTAAGAGGAAGGCAGAAAATAGGGAAGACCTGAGAATGCTGGATTTGCAGTGAAAGACCTGCTCTTGGGCAGAAGAATATTTGATGTTAATGCTTCTTCTCATTGAATAATTATTTCGAGACATGTAACCTCCAAATAATTATCACGACAAGAAATATAGTACTTTGAGTTCAATTAAATTACCGGAAAACTATCAGAAAAATTTATATTACTGTTGATAAGTTTTAAAATCGTTTCCATCAATTGGGGATATTTCATTTATTAGGATGTGGTATCTTGCTGAATATTAAATTCTATTCAGGAGAGAGAGATTCACAGTTCATAAGAATATGAGCTCGAGTCTCGCCTGCTTGCTAATTCGTCAAATGTGATTTACAAATCAATGTATCCTGACTGACTTTAATTACAATCCGCTATCTCTCTTAAGGAAAGTTTCTCAATTTGAGTCATACATACACATACATAGACTCTTTTATATTAAGAGTTCGAAAACCATTTTAAATAATGTTTTCTAGTGTAGAAAATATTGCAAGACACGAATTGGGTTGGAAATAATGTACAGGAATGAAGTGATCTGTTGTGCTAGTACGTCCATAGACTCTATTACTTGTTAACAAAGAGAACTCAACTCACTTACAATCACATGCATCACTTCTTACACAAGAGATGAACCCGACTACAAAGTTATAGGTGAACATTTAGATAAAGGAATGCGTTATCTATTGAATAATAATTTATTTTTTTTAATTGACTGTTCTGTTTGCCAACAGTAGTCAAACTTGAGAAATATGACCGAAACAGATGGTAGGTAAAAATTCCGAGAAGAGAGAAAGTACATATCTTACCAGCATGCAGACAACGCTTTTCTTCCCAGTAGTAAACGTTATTCTAGAAGCATGTCCAAGTGTATAATTTTCCAAGTCAAATACATATATATCTGAGAAGCAGTATTCTTCACACATTCTGGCTTCATTTGCCATTAAAACTACCTTAGCCATATCTTCATGCGTATAATTAATTGCATCCTTTTTTAGATATTTGATCATAATAACTCTGTCCCCTTAAGGTGTTAGCTCTGGCATTGGACAGAAACAACTGTAACAACAGAAATTGCATTTTATTACTAGATAATTAATTCACCATGACCACAATCAACAATAACATTGTATTCACAGGTGTAAATATCATATAGATCAACACCAACATCATCATAAACATTAATATTGCCATCCTTATCACCATACACTTCACGTTAACCACCTGTAGCATTAGCAATACCACCCCAGTAACCACTATAAGCATGTTAGGACAATGACCGTTCCTGTTTGGCACACCAATATTAAAGTGACCGCCATCATGTTCAGTACTACAATTCAGCCATGAGTAATATTAGCTCTTGTATACATGTAACTCTCACCTAAATCAAACTGTTGAATTCTTTGTAAGTTCATGCATATGTATATACACTTTTTGCTGGTTGAGTGGAAGAGAAGGCCTTACGGCCTTAACTCTGCCAGCTAAAATAAATCATTATTATTATTATTATTATTATTATTATTATTATTATTATTATTATTATTATAGTAGGGCTACAGTATTCATTATACCACCCTCATAACCACGAATATCACCACCATCGCTACTCCTACCTACAGTGTGAACTTCAACGCTAACATGGTAACTAAAAATTTAATTTAATATGACTATTACACTTTTACTACGTCATACTACTTTTGACTAATAAAACTGTACGAAAGGATGTCTTTCAAAATCATGGCTTCTTTTCGCAAAATTTTATCGCGTCCCTAGCATTTGCTTAATTTTATCGCTTCCCTAGCATTTTTTATTTTTATCACTACACTAGCATTTGTTTCTTTGTTTGCCAACATTTCAATCTGCACTGGTCTGACGTCAAAAAACAGAAAATTACAAACCACTCCAGTCGATGCACAGCACTTTCAAATATGAATCGCATTGGCATTCAAGAACAAGAATTAATAAAGATCACTGGTCATAGCTATGCATGTTCCCTGAACTCTTATTTACAAATAAATGAAGAGCACCACAGGCACTCGAAACGGGAACTAATATTAAAAATGTATATATTGAATTTATAAATTATGTTTTATCTACCCTTGCTGTGCTGCACCTCTCTTTTGGAGAGAGACATTTAAGATAAATGATGTAGCTATTATAAGATCAATTAAGAATATTCCATTTATATTATTTTAAAAATCTGTCAATAAATAATTAACTTGTAAGTTAAATAGAAGACTTTAACTAGAAAAAAGAATTTATATTCACAATGTATGAGCCGTGTCCAGGTATCGTTTACTTCTAGGATCCCAGTCGCACATCAGTTCTGGACAGAGAGACTTTAGTGTGTAGTACAAGTCTATGGACTGCTTGGTTCTCTCCATGCTGTTCTTGCAGCGTATCAACCAGCGTTCTAATCGGGCTTCGTGTAAACTGCCTGGTAAAGAAACAAAACAAATTAAAGGCTTCCTAATTTGGTTATTATATACGGTGTGGTAGCTCGTGCATCAGTGAAAAAAGGAGAAGAAAGTATCTGGTGAATGCTGGAAAACCACGCAAGGAATCTACAATAATGTGGCCTTCCTCCCATACATAGAAGGAACCACAAACAGAATTGGGAAATTGCTGAGGAAATTGAATATCAAAGGCGGTATACAACGCCCCACACAAGATCTCCCACTCATAAGTCAAAGTCAAAATAAACTTCCATACCTCCAATCAGCCGGAATATACATGATCCCTTGCTCCTGCGGTCTAATATACATAGGCCAAACTGGACGTACCGTGGAAGATAGGAGGAAGGAACACATGCGACTCTGCAAATACAGACCATAGGAAAAATCAGCAATAGCCTTACACTCAGCAGATTCAGGCCACGCCATCGAATTCGACAATATCAAGATAATAGATAAACAAGGTAATTTATACAGAAGACTGGTCAAAGAAGCCTTCCACATCTAACTACACTCCAACAACATCAACAAGGACGAGGTGTGACAACTCAGAAATTCATGGGGAAGTCTATTCCAAGATTATGCTTAGGAACGAGAAACGAGGTCTCCACATGTACGCGGCGCCCCCCTTGATCCGGACATCGGGCACGGTATCAGGGTCACTCTGTCGGACCTTATGAGAACCAGTATTTAATATGAATACTCCCCTCCATACAGACCTTAACCGGATTGGACAACGAAGAACCAATCAGATGCCAGAAGGAGAACCTGTGAACTATCACGGAAAGTACTCTCCCCCATCGAGACTACGAGATATATACGAGCTCGCAGACTATTTCCTTATCCAACTGCTCTAAAGATGACCACAACACAGCGGTCGAAACGTCAGCCACCAACACCAAGACAACGCTGTAGAAGCCCCGAAGCTTATCCACAGACCATTACGTGGGATTACCTCCACTCATCTTGTCGCCAATTTCACGTTGAAGATGTAAAAATAATTGTATGTTGATACTGAGGGATGCGTTATCCACATTGCATATAATAATTTAGGGTATATATGTCTAAATTACTTTCACACAATAATATTTTGTCAGTATATTGTAGGCTATTTCGTCTTTTGCTTCAAATTGTTAATTGAAAATTTTCATATATTTTTTATATATTCTGGATCCTTGTGGTCGGGCGAAGTTTTCGTTCAGATGTTCCTCATTTTGGAAATAGGTTATATAATTAATATTAAATTAGAATAGTTTATAGGGTATACTCGGCTAATTCCGCAATATTAAGACGTAGATCAACCGTATCATATTTTTATCAAAATGTTTATTGCTAAATATTATCAAGATATGTAGACATGGACGAAACCTTTCATTACCAAATGATATAAAGAGACTTATTACAATGAAAATATATAGGCTACATTACAGTTGAAAAAGAACTCGGGTAATTTCGCAACAGTGCGGATAAATCCGCAGTAGTAAATAATTATGAAATACATTATGAAAGTAATATAAGAGGAACAATTTTTATGTAACAATGCTCACTTTCTTCACAGCTGTGTAGTAAAACACGAAAAACAGCCAACTTTGGATGTTCACTGTATTGCCGACAGAAGTGTTGGCCAATATCCTTGATTTTTTTCTATAGCACTCGAGAACACATGCCTCCTGTTGACAGCCTCTCAAAACTTACGTTCACGCTATTGTAGAGCCGCTGTAAAATAATATATCCACTATTGCGGAATTAGCCGAGTTTCCCCTATATAAAGACTTGGATTTAGAAGCGTAGGGTTGTTAAGATTTTACATAAATTTGACCCATGTGTGATCAGCACGAGCAATATTACGAGGAGCAAGAGTGACGTAGAATATCGTTCAAGAGTGTGCCTGCATGCGATTCTGATATTCTACATCGTTTAGGGCCTAGAAACGGCCGCGCTAACATACCTGGCTTAACAGGGATAAAATAATATAACGTAACTGAACAAACATATTGATTAACATGTAATACATACGTGTAAATTTGTTACGTACCAGATTCTTCAGGCAGATGGGGCTCCATGGCTAGCCATTTCTTCAGAGCTTCTACTGATTCCTTCACCCTTTCTTCATTTAATCCCAATTCTTTCCAGATTTTTTGTACCACGTCTTTACCCGGGGCTCGGAATTCTTTCGCCATTATAGGTCGTACTCTGGAAATAAAAATAAATAAAAGTTGGTTCTTTTAATAAATGAGTAATATTTATATGTAACATGTTGTAGCTTCAAGAAGTGGAAATGATGATTCATTTTGAATTTGTATCTGTGTGTTACGTGATTACGTAATTGAGGAGTGTTGAATCAAAAAGGGCTCAGCTCATCCGGAGACGAAATGCTGTTCCGAACGAATTCCCCTGTGTCTGTAGAGCTGAATCGACCTGTGAAACCAGTAAAAATGAAACAAAATTCGCGAGGATTGGAACTGAAATAGTTGTATGGAAGACCTAATAAAATTAATACATGTGTTTTGAAATACCGCTAAATTCTGAAATTAGGTTATACTCATTAAGATGAGAAAGCAGTTTCTAACAGTGACGAATCTATATGACGTCATGTGATATAACGACACCTAAGAATGAAAACCTCGTATGTCTGATTTTCTAAATTTCAGAGGAGAGCAAAAAATCGATATACTAGGTTTTCACATTCAAATAGATGGCTCGTAAGTCGGAAATTCTATATGATATCGACATACAAGGTTTTCACATTCAAATAGATGGCTCGTAAGTCGGAATTCTATATGATTTCGACATACAAGGTTTTCTCATTCAAATAGATGGCTCGTAAGTCGGAAATTCTATATGATTTCGACATACAAGGTTTTCACATTCAAATAGATGGCTCGTTAGTCGGAAATTCTATATGATTTCGACATACAAGGTTTTCACATTCAAATAGATGGCTCGTAAGTAGAAAATTCTATATGATTTCGACATACAAGGTTTTCACATTCAAATAGATGGCTCGTTAGTCGGAAATTCTATATGATTTCGACATACAAGGTTTTCACATTCAAATAGATGGCTCGTAAGTAGAAAATTCTATATGATTTCGACATACAAGGTTTTCACATTCAAATAGATGGCTCGTTAGTCGGAAATTCTATATGATTTCGACATACAAGGTTTTCACATTCAAATAGATGGCTCGTAAGTAGAAAATTCTATATGATTTCGACATACAAGGTTTTCACATTCAAATAGATGGCTCGTAAGTCGGAAATTCTATATGATTTCGACATACAAGGTTTTCATATTCAAATAGATGACTCGTAAGTCGGAAATTCTATATGATATCGACATACATGGTTTTCACATTCAAATAGATGGCTTATAAGTCGAATTTTATATAATGATAGATACATGCTTTTCATTTTAAAATTAAACCATAAAGAGATACGCGGTTTTCAATTTTTCTCTTTTTCATGGAAAAAAAAAAATTAAAAATGAAAATTTTGCAATTGTAGACCATAAGAGCACGGTCTTGCCTATAAATTTGAGTGAAAATCGCATTTTCGAAAAAAAAGTCGACTTACAAGGTTTTCATTCTTAGATGTCAATAAATTCGTACTTAGCTAGTTCCGGCCCAACTCACGGATTTGCAGACGTCCGTCACTCCGTGGTTCCCAGCTCTACAGACTTGTTACTTGCAGACTGTGTTACAATATGAAATCGGTGGAACATGTTTGTATAATATCTTTCAAAATTGAATATACGCCAATTTTTTTATCGAATGTTATTTTAAAACACGATAGTGGACATATACAGGGTGATTCACGAGGATTTACCGTCCCTTATGGAGCTCACTTCCGAAGACATTTGAGCAAATATGTCATATTAAAATTTGTCCTAATCTCAAATTCTTCAATATTACATTAATTTGTTTTTTGTTTTTACATTGAACTGAAGGAATTTAAGAAAATCACAGTTTTCAATATACCGTTAACAGTTTTAGAGAGTAAAATTTGACTATTTATTAATCGTCGAGATTTTAAAGTTGTGTAATTAAATTAAAAAATAACTGAATATATGAAATTTGCTTGTCATAAGACAACACGTGATGCTTTTTTTTAAATATAAATAACGTAAAAATCTTTTCTGTATTCTTTCTATTTGCATCTGATGGGACTGGAACTGACGTGACCATGTTACAGACGCATACTCTAGCTTACTTCTAACTAGAGTTTTATATAGAGTATCAGTACTATTTATATTTTTTAATTGCTTTGTATTTGTGATTATAAATCCTAATTTTCTATTTGCATCAATTACCACGTGACTTAAGGGCATTTTAAAACATAAGTTGTGTGTAAAATAAATACCCAAATCCTTAAATGATTCTACTCTCGGTAACTTCACACTATTAATTTCATACGAATTTTGAGTAAATGTGTTATTTTTATAATACGTTATGAAGCAACAATTTTTAAGTTTTAACAGAAGAAAATGATCGATACTCCATCTATATAGCCTGTCCAAAAATGTCTTGTTGTTTGTCAAAGACTTTATACAATTTAACATCATCAGCATATAGTAGGCCTAAACATTTAGAGTGCAAAATCTGTTTAGGTATGTCATTGATATAAAGTAACAAGATCAAGGGACGAAGATTTGGATCCTTGGAGTACAGCTGAAGTTACTGTGAATGGTTTTGATTTTATTTGATTGAATGAAACATACTGTTGCCTGTTTGTAAGATATGATGTTATTAACTGTAAGTATGAAAATGATAATCCAAAACTTGAAAGTTTATCAATTAAAACTTTATGGTCAATTTTATGATACCCTTTGGAAAATTCAAGGTATATCACGTCAACTGGTTGGCGAGTTGGTATAGCGTTGGTCTTCTATGCCCAAAGTTGCGGGTTCGATCCCGGGCCAGGTCGATGGCATTTAAGTGTGCTTAAATGCGACATGCTCATGTCAGTAGATTTACTGGCATGTAAAAGAACTCCTGCGGGACAAAATTCCGGCACATCTGGCGACGCTGATGTGCCCTCTGCAGTTGCGAGCGTCGTTATATAAAACAAAACATTTTTTTATCACGTCAAAGTTCCTGCGATTATGTAATGTATTAAATGCCTTTTGTGTTAAATTAATTAGATTTGTTGTGGTAGACCTATGGGTGTAAAATCCTTGCTGATTTATATCAATTGCACTATAAACATGTTGACAAATTCGCGTATATAGAAACTGCTCAAATACCTTGAATGTGGCACAAACTATTGCAATGGGTCTATAAATTCATAATTTTACTATCACCACATTTAAAAACAGGGCAAAATTTTGTTAATTTCCACATTTTCGGGAAAAGTTTTTGTCTTTAAAATTAAATTATACAACAAACATAAAAGAATACATAAGTGCTTCGAAACAAGCTTTCAAAAAATTAGGAGGTAAATCATTTCGACCACAAGGTTTTTAGGCTTTAATTTTTTTTATAGCAGTCAAATATACTTGTCTAGTTATGGGCTCAGTTGTTAAGGCATAATTAATATAATCCGGTATTACCGTATATTTTTTTTTTAATGTTGTGTGATATTTTTACAGAGTAAACCGAACTAAAATAATCGGCAAACGCTTCCGAAATAGAATCATCAGTATCAAAAATGTGATCTTGCCTAGTCATTAACTTTGCTGTGATATTTTTCCTAGTTCTCATATTTTTTATATAGTTCCGAAATACTTTAGAGCCGTTTTTGAAGGTATTACTTATCTCAATAACATAATTATGATACGCATTATTTATCATAATTTTGACTCTCTTTCTAATTTGTTGAAATTGTTCTTTATTATACTCAGATAAATGCATCCTTCTCGTGAATTATTCTTTCAACTTGAGATTATTTATAATTTCTTTTGTAAACCAGGATGGATATATCTTTTTAGCTGAAACTCTTTTCTTTGAAACTGTAGAATCCATTACAGTATATCATATATATTAATATTATTATATTATAATATAGTAATATTATTACTGAGTAAAAATAATCCGTAGCAACATCAATATCAGTAAACTGTGTTAAAAATTGCCAGTTAATACTGGAAAACAGTTTATATTGTTTATATAATTGTATTGTGTATTGTAAATTTTATTGTGTATTGCTTATGATTTTATTCTGTATTGTTTATATTGTGTATACCACTGCCACCGGGTGCTTGCCCACTTGCAACGTAAATGCGTAAATACATACATACATTAGGATGACAAATTGTAAATATTGTATATATATATTTGTACTACATAGAAAGTGAAAGCATGTAGTATTACTTAGGTAAAGGGGCATGCTATAATTACATACATACATACACACATACATACATACATACATACATACATACATACATACATACATACATACATACATACATACATACATACATACATACATACATACATACATACATACATACATACATACATACATACATGCATGCATGCATGCATAATTCTAGGAAGGAGCTCTCTGGATATTATACACATGAATATAACTCCGTGTAAGTTGCAAGTTGTCATTCTGATTGAGTGTAAGAGAAGGCCATACATCTCTAAATCTGCCAGGTTAAATAAAGGCATTATTATTATTATTATTATTATTGTTATTATTATTATTATTAGTATCATTATTATTATTATTATTATTATTATTATTATTATTATTATTATTATTATTATTATTATTATTATTATTGAAAAGCATTTTACAGACGACTTCATATTAGTGAAACTCTGAAAATATTAAGAACTGGACCCATGTTTATATGACATTCGTTTTCTCAAAAATGTGTTCGGAAATAAGTTCCGTAAGCGGCGGTAAGTCCTTCTGAGTCATCCTGTACAATGTTCACTCTTAATAACCTTACAAATTTCATGCCATGTATAGCAGACTATGAAGAGCTTGGACTTTGTCTTTATTATTTCAGACATCGCGTCACCTCAATCCTGCACTCCAGAGGAATATCTCAAGGATCGGACAGACCTGATGCTCGCATAAACAAGTCTGCCGACCCGTGCAGTAAAGGCTATCTCCCCTTTCTATTAATATCTGCATACAGACCACTGCAATGATAGAAATGTTCTGTGACTTTGAAAAATTCCCTTGCAGAACGAAAGGTTATATTTGATCGTATCAAGTTCCTGCACATTTAAAGGACGAACCTAAAATTCTGTCTGTCATCTATTATCATAACACACCGCTCTCCTATACAGACTAAGCATATTGGGAATTAAGTGAATGGCTTTTTCAAAACACGCTAAGGAACATTTCATTCATTCATTGTCCTGCCCGAGGTCAAGTCTTTCACTGCACCAGGTTTCTCCAATCTTTCCTATTTTCTGTCTTCCTCTTTGTCTCCACATATGATCGAAAGTCTATCATCTGATATCTTCTTCTCCCCCGAACTCTTCTCCCGTTCACCACTTCTTCCAATACATATTTTAGTAGGCAGTTTCTTCTCAGCCAGTAACCCAACTAATTGCTCTTCCTCTTCCTGATCAGTTTCAGCATCATTCTTTCTTCTCCCACTCTTTCCAACACAGCTTCATTTCTTAATCTGTCCGTCCACTTCACAAGTTGCATTCTTCTCCATATCCACATTACAAATGCTTCTATTCGCTTCTCTTCACGTCGTCGTAATGTCTATGTTTATACTCCGTAAAATGCCACACTCCATAGAATACACTACACTAGTGTCTTCTTTAGTCCTTATTTCAGAGGTCCGCAGTAGACTCGCCTTTTTCTATTAAAAGCTCCTTTGCCATTACTACCCACCTTTTGTCTGCCTGCCAGCAGCTCATGTTACTGCCCAAGTATCTGAAGCTGTCCACTTGCTCTACTGCCTCATTTAGAATTCGAATTTTTACCTTCTTTATTTTTCTTCCTATGACCATGGTGTTCGTCTTATTTGCATTTATCTTCATCCCATACTGCTCACAGCTGTCATTTAGCTCCAGTAGCATATCCCTTAGTATCATCTCCTCTTCTGCTAACAACGCCGTATCATCAGCAAATCTTACGCACTTTATTTTTTTCCTCCTACTATGAGACAGTTTTTATCTCGAGAAGGAAGCGAAAAGAAACAAAATTGTGTTAAGCTTTTTTGTTGGAAATGTCTCAAATAATGACCCTTTATAATTAAGGATATTAATAATACGGTTAACTCTATATATTGCTGGTGATATTTATTGAATGGTCCACACCTGTGAAGTAACGGTTAGCGCGTCTGGCCGGGAAACCAGGTGGCCCGGGTTTCAATTCCCGGTCGGGACAAGTTACCTGGTTGAGGTTTTTTCCAGGGGTTTCCCTCAATCCAATATGAGCGAATGCTAGGTAACTTTCGGTGCTGGATCCCGGACTCATTTCACCGGCATTATCACCATCTCATTCAGACGCTAAATAACCCAAGCTGTTGATAAAGGGTCGTAAAATAACCTACTAAAATAAAAAATATACTGGATTTCATTAAATTATGAAGCTAGAAACTTTTTTAAACATGGTCGTAATTAATACTTCAAATAAAAGAAATGTTGAAGTAAATAAACTTCATAATAGAGGAAAACGAAGAGCAAGTTAAGTGTGATGACATCAACATTCCCGCACTTATGATTCTAGTGCTGTTTGTTTTTAAGTGCGTGACGTAGTCTGGAAAGTTTTCTTTTCTCAATCGTACTCTCAGGGACTGGAATGCTTTACCTGCAGACTTACTAAAAGCTTTACCAACAACATTGTGCAGTGCATACATATGGTGCATTCTCATGCATACAAACATGTTACGTCGTTAGCGAAGCCGGAGTGTATCGCAGCTTGCGTCACACAAGCACAACCTTTGAGTGCACGGCCATTATCGAGTATGCATGCCGACTATTTGTTGTGGTTCAACATATCGTGACCTCCACACCATAGTTGGTCACATGCGTGTCAAAAGTACGATCAGATTGTTTTAGTGTAATTTATTTGTGAAACTATTTAGAGATACGATTTTATTGACGGGAAGTAAGTTAACAAGTGCAAAAATACTAAAATAGTGTTATTTGTAATGTTATATTGTTCTATTGCAGTGAGAAAAGCATAAATCATTGCGAAAGTCTGATTGTCAATATGATGCGACTAACTGGTCTGGGGTTAAAATTTCAAAAGTAGGTGGACAAAAAAAAAAAAAAGTAACTTTTCCCCTATTTAAACGATTGATATTAGATAGGCCTATACACGGATTTGAAATAAAATACTGGCAACACTATCGGGAATGTGTCATGGTTTCCTGCAACTCGGTACGAAATATTTGATATGAAACATTTTTTATGTCGAAATGCAAGCAAAAAAGGATAAAATTCTATTAAACTCTTTTGTTTGAAATATGTCAAAGAATAACCCCCTGAAATTAATACGACATTACTTTCTGTATACCTTGTTAGCTGGAAACGGAGAAAGAACATAACGTATCTTAATGTCTTATTGCAGGACGCAAAACAAACTTTTTTATTTTTATTTATTTAATTATCTATTTATTTATTTATTTGTTTCTTTGTTTGTTTGTTTCTTTGTCTGCCTGTCAGTCTGTCTGTCTGTTTGTCTGTTTATTTATTTACTTATGTATTTATTTATTTTTTATTTATTTATTTATTTATTTATTTATTTATTTATTTATTTATTTATTTATTTATTTATTTATTTATTTATTTATTAGTCGGACAACGCACTGTTAATATTACTGCCAGTCTGTACACCGACATTAATGCCTTGTTTTATATTATCAACAGTAATGTCACTAGACGTTTTGATTTTATCGATAAATCTGAGATTGGAACACGAGCAGATTTATCTAGAGAAAATCAAAACTCGAGTGGGATTTAATTGACTATTACACGATTAGAAGAAAGTATATAAAGATTTGAAGTAACGAAGTACTCCAATACAATAAAATATTAATTGACTTAGGAAAATACAACTGTCCTCAAATGTATTATTGTACCATCTCAACATTACAAATATTACGCTAGATGCATTCTAGATGGCAGTAGTGAGCAATTCCCTCTCGTCGAGAAGTTTTCGATCTATTATACACGATGGCAATTTTACTAGTCAAGAGGGCTTTGTTGATTCAGTTTTATTTTTATTAAAACAGTTGCATTTCACTTCAATTATCCGAATCCCAGTAATCATCGTCACTTGACAGATGATTTTCAACAAATCTTAATATTAAACAATCTCTGATATGTGACTATCCATAATATCATATAGCAGAATCTATAACATAACCTAACTAATATACACAAGTGTTAGAAAAGTTTTAATTAACGACGATGACATAATAAATAAACATGAATAATTTTAAAAGGAATAATTATTGAATGGACAATTTTCAAATTTGAATGTGGTTGGTGGTTCAATTGATGTTATATTGGACGTGTGCGTAATAGAAGTGGAACTCGTTGATTTAGGTCTACATGGTGTATTCAACTTACTCAGGATTTCCGAATGGTGCTCTTCATTTATTTGTAAATCGGATTTCAGAAGATGCACAGGTATGATCAGTGATTTTTATTAATTCTTGTTCTTGAATGCCAATGCGAGTCATATTTGAAACTGCTATGCATCGACTGCAGTGGTTTGTAATTTTATATATATTTTTTCTGACGTCTGGACCAGCGGAGTTTCAAATGTTGGCAAACAAAGAAACAAATGCTAGGGACGCGATAAAATTAAACAAATGCTAGGGACGCGATAAAATTAAACAAGTGCTAGGGACGCGAAAAAATTGTGCGATAAGCAGCCATAATTGGTTGAAATACGTCCTTTCGTACCGTTTTATTTGTCAGAAGTAGTATGACGTAGTAAGAGTGCAATAGACATTATAAATTTTTATTCTTTCTCTACTGTTGATCGGTATTTATTGCGATGGTAATATAATTAATATATAAATTAGGAGTAAGAAAAAATATTTAGATTTGGCAACTTTCATCCCAAAACTAGATTCTTCTGCTGCTTTTAATAACAGTATTCACCATTTTAATTATGTAGTACCAAATTTAAAATTGTTCCTTGAAAATGTCCCAGCCCCTCTATTTTTAATTCTTTAAATTTCACATAACAGCATTTGTTCCTTTAATATTTTTAATAATGACTTCTTACATTAAAGAACACTGAAGAAATGTTTTAAATTATCGATTTACGCATTGAACCTCCACATTTATGTTGGACTGGGTAGCGTAGTCGGTATAGCGCTAGCCTTCTGTGCTGGAGGTTGCGGGCCCAGGTCGATGACATTTAATTGTGCTTAAATGCGACAGGCTCATGTCAGTGGATTTACTGGCATGTAAAAGAACTCCTGCGGGACAAATTTCCGGCACACCGGCGACGTTGATATAACCTCTGAATTTGCGAGCGTCGTTAATGGAATATTTGCAAAGGAAAATTAATACCTTTTCATTAGAATTTTCCAACAACCGTCTTTATCACATTGTTATATGTATGCAGGCCTGTAGATCCATCAGTGAAAAAGTATAGTGTATATTTTTGGGCACTTCCTTCTAAACTCACCTTTTTTCATTTTACTGTATTACGTTTTGGAACAACCTAAAAGAAGTAAAGCACCTACTTGTGGTACACAACATCAGCCTAAGTCCACGTATGGTACATAACCAGACAGTTGAGACGAATACAGGGTCGAAAGAAAGATGTGACCATAAGGCTTTAATGTATTTATTACATAGGTTAATATAATAAACAAAATATACTTCTATTATCATTTGCATATAGATTTAACTCATTTACTTGTCCGTGAATGTTACAAAATTTAACTTGAATTTAGTCAACAGTGAGCTCCTTGAAGGAACCCTCAAACCCGAAGAGGTCGTCAGAGTTTAAGGCACCTCCTTGCCTTTTGCTCTCGTCAGACTTGAAGTTCTCGTGTTGCAGGAACCAGTCACGGTAACTGTCTACTTTCTTAAGCCACAGATCTGAAACAGTCCCAGCAAGATCTTAGACAGTTGCAAAAACAAGATATGGAAATGAATTAGATAGAAAGTGGGACCAATGTGTGATACATTTTATTACCTATGTACTTTTAATGTAATAAATTCCTTTTAACTGAAAGACACTAATGTGTTTGAGTATCTAAAACAAGCTCTTTCAATACCTCAATTAGGATTTGTAAAACATCAAATAGTATCTAAGTAATAGAAGAAAAGTCACTATAGATATTTAAAGAAGTAATACAAGAGTAACAAATTAGAAATTTATGGACAAAGGCAAAAAAGCAACATTATACCCACACAAAAGTGTTGTAGACTGTAGCAAATTGTACTTGATTATCCAGAGTGTGTTTATGTAAATATTAAACTTAGTCTAAGGTACCGGTGGAGAAGTGTCACTTACAATTATACACCTAAATTCATTTAAAACTCCACAAAAAATTGTTTTATCTGTTGAAAACATAGTTGGCTTGGCAGTAAATTAATACACCCTACCCTGAGTTTTGTAGAGAAGAAAATTGATGCTGAAATATGTAGTTTATAAGCAGAAAAATAAATTTCTACACCAACAGACGTCACGGGACATACATCTTCAATTTCCGTACATGTTCCACTTCAACTGCAGCGGATTTCTCCATAAGAATATCTGCTGAAGCATACAGTTCATTCAGGTGCATGTTCTTTGTGAAACACTTTCTATTTTTGTACACACTCTTTCTCCCACTTCTCCTCGCGTTCCTCGTGTTGTTTTGTTTTAACTCCTCCTATTGTCCTTTTGTAAACCAATTCATGGCGGATTGTGGGATATTTGAGTAACTGTTTTCCATCATCCGGTATATTAATATAGCATTTTGAATATTTAATAAAAAGGCACTTTGGTACTCTGCCGCTTATAACCATGTACCCCATCAGGTAAGAACTGGTTAAGGTAGTCCAGGAATATCTGGGAACGCTTCTCTGAAAGCCTGTATCCTTGACAGTGTCTTAATGAAAATTTTCTTCACCATAGAGTTAAATGTGTTGAGCCTAGAACATTTTAGTCTTACTTGTTCTGCTACGCTATTCATACACTGGGCAAGACACGTGACATGTAACATACAAAGAGTTGGATAAAGAGTAATGCCAACAGTTCGATATTTCTGACGTGGTTTTATTCATAGGGGTACAACATTTACGTACCTTCAATATAGTCGCCCCCCCATATTTATTGCTTTTGCCAAATGTTTGGAAGGCATCGTACACCATGAGCGCATCTATATTTGTTGATGTTACGTATTGACCGCCCTATAGCACGGATTAGTTCATCTCTGTTATTGTAACGGTTCCCTCACTGAGATTCTTTCACTTTCGCAGAGATCGCAATCGCATGGACTCATATCGGATGAGTACGGTGGATGTTGCAGATAAAGCCTCATAAAATAAACGAACTGAAATAATAGAAATATGTACGATGATTGGTGGAAAATATAACTTTAAATTTGAGATTTGAAATAAAACACCAGCCCTAATTCGCAAAACCAAATTTTACGGGAATTTATTTTTGAATTTAATTGAACTAATAATTTCTGGGTTGGATTTATTAACAAAATTTAGATTGTAGGAAACATAGTCAAGCTGGATACAATATAAAGTTTTATTATAGCTGTTCTTTCGTATAATGAATTAAACTTTGGTTCATTAAAAATGTATGAAATGAATCAAAATTCACAGAAACATAAATGTCTACGCAAAATTTATTTGAGACAAGAATAGAAAAATAGCCTAAATCTAAATATCGATTATAAGGAAATTCCATGCCATTATAAAAATACTGTTGTGAGCCTAGTCGTTTGCTTTGCATTCAGTTCCATTTCAAGAGCTGTGTCCTTTCCAATCAAGATTTTAGCTTTCGACACTTCACATTCTCCACAGGCAAAAGATTTTGGAAGAGGAAAGGTATAATACAAATTATTGTGAAGACAAAACGAAAATATTCTGAGCCGCATTCTGTCTTTACTCAAAATTTTGTTCTGCATGCTTCGTGCTGGACGTTGCTGGTATACTTTTGCCCCTCGCCACACATTTTCAGTATCTTACTCTTATTTTCTCTCCTTTCTGGAGGCGTATCACTCTAGAGGAATTTCGCTATCAGATTCACTGGAAACGTCTTTCAGCTGGCGACTGCCATCCATTTTCAAAATTTGTCAAGACAGTGACTATCCAGCAACAGACAATCCCAAGCTGGCACAGGCGACAACGACACGGAGACCGACGCGATAAACTTTGGATATTGTTACATGCAAACGAAGGATGAAGACATCACAAACGCGTATAAAGCCATGGACTGGGTTAATTCTTGTCGGTGGATGGTCATCCTGCCTTAGCAGAGCTAACATCTGACGAAATGTGACTTTCTTAAAGAGGGACTTGGGCTGTTGTTTTCTTTGCGATCTCAAATTGGATTTCATAGGATTCTCCTGGAATTTTGTTTTAATTTTATTTCGTTCACTCATTCGTTCATTATGTCATTCTTTCACTCACCCATTCGTTAATTAATTAATCAATCCTTTCATTAAATATGGTGGATTGATAATATTTCCATGTCATTCGAACGTCTCAGTATAACCTATCTACATTCACGTTACAGCTCTCAGTTTCAAAACTGCTTAGTACTCCGAGGATTTAGTGATGGTGGAATACTTACTCCAGTTCTCTTGCAATGAACCTCCTGTCCCACCCAGATCATCGGGAAGGCACATTCTCGGTACTTGTTTACGGAACTCTGTGAGATCCTTTCCATGAACATAAACCTGGAAATTGTGTTATAACTTTTTAGCGCTTTTCGCAATCAGGATTATTTAATTATAAGGTGGTTAAGAAGCTACACCCTAGACAAACGATAATTAATTCGTCATACTATACCAATTGAATTATCAATAGAATTTAAATACTTCTAGTTCGGGAAGAATGGCTGTAACGTCACATAATTAGCACCGATACTAAGAAGTTAATTGTAATTAAAAAGAGTTTTGAAATTCAAATAATTGTCTTGGTTTTTTTGAAAAGAGTTCAACAAAGACCTAACGTATTATACACTAAGACACCCTCCCCTAACAATATATGCTGCAGGATTACGTATAACGAACTGGAAATAATTTTATGTGTTATATGAGTACCCATCTGATTTATGTAACATAGAATGAGCAGGACAGAAGGCATTATTAAAATGTACAATAAGTGGTACTCAGGATTCTGAGAGAAAAGGATGGATATAAATGAAGAAAAAAGAAACAAATTAATATTGCCTGCTTTAAATACAGATGCCCGTTGCAACAATCGCTTATATGAATGCTGTTCGTTTTAGTTTTCTTAAATCGAATACCAAAGAATTTAAAAAAGGCGCTAGCATGTTTTTCATAATATTCGTCAATAGTGAAGAAAAACTAAGTGTCGGGCAAGTGAATTGATCCTGGGTGTCCACAAAACTTATCGGCCAAATGTTTTACGGCAGGTTAAGTTCACTCTCTCTCTCTCTCTCTCTCTCTCTCTCTCTCTCTCTCTGAACATACGTCTCTGCATTTTAGTTCCACGATTAAGATTCACGTATGTAGTAGATAAGTGACGAGTATAAAAGAGCGCAAAAATTTGTGTTTAATTGAAAGAAAAGTGTTGTATAGCCTATGTATGAATTGTGGGTCCCTACTACCATGAGAGAAATATTGCA
This sequence comes from Periplaneta americana, assembly GCF_040183065.1. NCBI lineage: Eukaryota > Metazoa > Arthropoda > Insecta > Blattodea > Blattidae > Periplaneta > Periplaneta americana. The sequence continues at coordinate 5,605,205 of NC_091129.1, read as the reverse complement.
TACTTCATATTACGTTCCGTAAGTAATTGTTACATATTTTTTCTCTGGTTCACCGAGACAAAATCAATCTGATATTAGGAATGAATTTACAATAATGTTTTATATACGCATTGCTGACAACTGCAAATATAGAATTGATAATAATGTAATGCTTTTAATAATTAGTAAAGGCATGTGGACAACAATAAAACTTAATTTGATAAAACCATAAAATTCAATACATTTTAACTTCTATTCATTTATTATTTTATTCATAAAAAAAACTTATCTGTATTTTTCTATCAACACAAAGACGAAGGAATTAGGCTCACTAAAGAATGTTGTTGACTCACGTTTTATGAACTGTCGGAAATCGAAAGTACGATTTGGAGCAATTTGTAATGCTGCAATTGTCACAATTATAAAAAGCTCACATACACAATGACAATTTAACACAGCACTAATTAGTAAAACTATTAACTAGCCCAGCAACAATATACATTGCAATTGATTACTGCTTATTTTGCAAGTATCGCCACAGGTAGCAGCACCAGCGTCGTTCCCACGCAAAACTGGTAGCTGTCCGGTATTATTATAGTAAGGTATTTGATCCTACAGCTTGGACTTTGGACGAAGGGCTAACAACCCATCGCCGTAAAATAGGAGATTGTTACGAAATTCAAAGTGAAAATCCATGGTAGCTCAGTTGGTAGAGAATTGGTGCGCTAAGCCAAATGTTCCGGTGTCGATACCCGGCCACGGAAGAATTTTTCCCTTGAATTTATTCAAGTCTGCTACACAGGAAGCTTTACCTGAGAGCTAGATTTACATAATACGTACGTTAACAGAAATCAGGAATTTCAAGTCATTCAGAGTTTGTGTGCAATCGATGTGGATTTCTGGCGTCTTGTCAGCCCAGTCGAGTTATGTGAATAAAAAGGGAAAAATTGAGACATTGTCGGATGATGTTCCTGGGTAGCTCAGTAGGTAAAGTGCTGCTGGGGTAAGCGAAAAATCCCGTGATCGATACCCGGCTCCGGAATAATTTTTCCCCTGAATTTATACATGCCTGCTTCACAGAGATTTTTACCGGAAAGCTAGATTAGGATAATTTACACTGTTTATAAATTTCTTATATTCATTCGTTAATTAAAATATAATGTTGATTTAGATAAAGGAAAAAATACTATGTAATTATTTATGTGAATTTATAAAGAGCAATCAATGTTTTTTTTTTTTAATATTATAAAGATTTACGTACCCTGCTATACACTCCAAGATTCTCTCACTTCTGTTATGAAAAGTAGAGAATTAATCTATTTATATGGTTATTGTTTGGTAATTTAATGTAAATTTGGCTTTTATTGGATCTTAGGCGATATAGTTATTAAGGAATCATAATTGTAACACCTAAATATAGTAAGAAAATACGTACCCTTGAAGTGAGTTTGGGGTTTAAAACAGCTTTAAATATCCATATGAAAACTTCAGCATAGGAAGGCGCATTTATGATGTGAAATGCTTTTAATCGAGTGTCAAGCGCATCCTGAAAAAAAATAAAAACTCATTAATAAAATCAAGCTCTTTTTATTTGTTATGTAAGCAAGCAGACGCTATACTAGTAAGTACAGCTGTTGAATTTGAGTTTGTGTACGCCTGTGCGGTTGTATATTTTGCTACACCTACAACTTCTACATAGGACAGAGAGGCAGATCAATTGAAACACGTTACAAAGAACACATCACAGCCATAACAAAATTGCAAAACACCTCCACGTATGCAGAACACATCGTAAATGCCAACCACATCTACAGAGACATCAACACAGACATGAAAATAATGCACATCCAACCAAAAAGCAAGAAACTCAACACACTAGAACAATGTGAAATATACAGACACACGAAAACACATCCAACGATATTCTGAACAAATAACTCAATTTCAAAACACATACACTCTTTGACTCTACACTACGAACACACCCACACAGGAAACAAGAGGCGCCAAGACCAACAACGACCAGTTCCGGAGATGCCCGAAAAATAGGTCGAAACATGTTAAGAAGGTTCGTTAATAATGTTTAACACAAGAAAGTTATTATTATTCCACTTCCGAAGTGATACAGTGTTAAAAGTTGTGTAATCAAGATGTATTATCATTACTTATTTTGCTTTATGTCATATCTTCTATATTACTTGGACGTAAGGAAATTTGTTTCAAAACGAAATTGTAAGATATCAGATATAGAGCAAGATTACTAATGCTGTAATCTGCACTTCGTACGGGTCGGAATGAGACTCGCCCGTCCATTTGAGACGAAGGTCTCCTTGCTGTTGACCACCGATGGACTGTACGAGAATTATCCATCGAACTTGGACTCGGTCATCTAACTGTGTGCCATTTTTGGAGAAAGAATTAAAGAAGAGTCTAGTGAAGTGTTTTGTGTGGAGAGTAGCATTGTATGGGAGAGAAACGTGGACGTTACGACGAAGGGAATAGAAGCGGTTTGAAGCATTTGAAATGTGGATATGGAGAAGTATGGGGCGTGTGAAATGACAGACAGAGTAAGAAACGAGGCTGTGTTGGACATATGGGTGAACAGAGAATGACGCTGAAACTGATCGGGAAGATGAAAACGAATTGACTGGGTTATTGGTTGAGAAGAAACTGCCTTCTGTAAGATGAACTGTGAACGGGAGAAGTGTTCGAAGAAAGTATGTATTTATGAGATGATAGGGGAGAATAAGATATGAAGAGTCCACTGCAAGATTGATGGATGTCATTTGGAATACATTTTGCAGGAGAAGCAATTGGAAGTTTGAAATGCTTAGCGCTCAAAGCTTAACTTTGATTTTCCGATCATTACTGGACAATGACTATCATTGTTAATGCTATATACCTCTCTATGTACATTCTATATATCTTAAGCTATGCATTGACAGTCTTTGTTCATTTTCAACAAAAAAGTGAGATCCATTATTCTTGCAGTAGACTCTTCACATATGAATCATTTGCGGAGACTAAGAGGAAGGCAGAAAACAGGGAAGATCTGAGAATGCTGGATTTGCAGTGAAAGGCCTGCTCTTGGGCAGAACAATATATGATGTTGATGCTTCTTCTGATTGAATAATTATTTCGAGACTTGTGACTTCCAAATTATTATCACGACAAGAAATATACTTTGAGTTCAATTAAATTACCGGAAAATTATCAGAATTATTTATATTACTGTTGATAAGTTTTAAAATCGTTTCTATCTGTTGTGGATATTAGGATGGTGTTATCTCGCTGAATATTAAAATCATATTGAGGAGTGTTTGACAGTTCATAAGAATGTGAACTCGAGTCTTGCGTGCTTGCTAATTCGTCAAATGTGATTTACAAATCAATTTATCCTGACTGACTTTAATTACATTCCGCTATCTCTCTTAAGGAAAGTATCTCAATTTGAGTCATACATACATATACATATGACTCTATTAAGTGTTCGAAAACATTTTTAAGTAACGTTTTCTAGTGTAGAAAATATTGTGAGACACGAATTGGGTTGGAAATAATGTATAGGAATGAAGTGATATGTTGCGCTAGTACGTCCATTGACTCTATTACTTGTTAACAAAGAGACCTCAACTCACTTACAGTCACATGCATCACTTGTTACACAATAGATGAACCCGACTACAAAGTTATAGGTGAACATTTAGATAAAGGAATGCGTTATCTATTGAATAATTATTTGTTATTTGTTAAATGACTGTTCTGTTTGCCAACAGTACTCAAACTTGAGAAATATGGCCGAAACAGATGGTAGGTAAAAATTCCGAGAAGAGAGAAAGTACATATCTTACCATCAGACAGACTATGCCTTTCTTCGCAATAGTAAACGTTACTCTAGAAGCATGTCCTAGTGTATAATTTTCGAAGTCACATACATATATATCTGAGAAGCAGTATTCTTCGCACATTCTGGCTTCATTTGAAATTAAAATCATCTTAATTAAATCTTCATGTATATAATTAATTGCATCCTTTTTTAGATATTTAATCATAATAACTCGGTCTCCTTCAGGTGTTAGTTTTGGCATTGGAAACCAACAACTGTAACAACAGAAATTACATATTTAGTACTTGATAATTATTTCTCCATGGTCACAATCAACAATAACTGGGTATTCGCCGGTGTAAATATCACGTAGATCAACATCAACATGAACATCAATATTGCCGTCCTTACCACCATACACCTCACATTAACCACCTGTAGCATTACCAATTCCACCACAGTAACCAGTTTAACCATGTCAGCACAATGATCGTTCCTGTTTGGCACCACATTGTTAAAGTGACCGCCATCATGTTCAGTTCTACAATTCAGCCTTGAGTAGTATTAGCTCTGTCCCAATAACTTCCAGTAGGCCTAAAATATTCATTATACCACCCACATAATCACGAATACCACCACCATCGCTATTCCCACCTACTGTGTGAAGTTCAACGCTAACATGCTAACAAAAAACTTAATTTATTATGACTATTACACTTTTACTACGTCATATTACTTTTAATCAATAAAACGGTACGAAAGGACGTCTTTCAACCAATCATGGCTGCTTATCGCACAATTGTATCGCGTCTATAACATTTGTTTAATTTTATCCCGTCCCTAGCATTTGTTTATTTTTAGCAGTACCCTAGCATTTGTTTCTCTTTTCGCCAACATTTCAATCAGCATTGGTTTGGACGTCAAAAAACAGAAAATTACAAACCACTCCAGTCGATGCACAGCACTTTCAAATACGACTCGCATTGGCATTCAAGAACAAGAATGAATAAAGATCACTGGTCATAGCAATGCACCTCCCCTGAAATCCTATTTAAAAATAAATGAAGAGCACCACAGGCACTCAAAACGTGAAGTAATATTATTTATATAATGAATTTATAAATTATATTTTATCTACCCTTGCTGTGCTGCACCTCTCTTTTGGAGAGAGACATACAAGCTAAATGAAGTAGATATTATAAGATCAATTAAGAATATTACATTGACATTGTTTTAAAAATCCGTCAATAAATAATTAACCTGAAAATTAAATAGAAAACTTTAACTAGAAAAAAGGATTTATATTCACGCTGTTTGAGCGATGTCCAGGAACCGTTTACTTCTAGGATCCCAGTCGCACATCAGATCTGGAGACAGAGATTTGAGTGTGTAGTACAAGTCTATGGACTGCTTTGTTCTCTCCATGCTGTTCTTGCAGCGTATCAACCAGCGTTCTAATCGGACCTCGTGTAAACTGCCTGGTAAAGAAACAAAACAAATTACAGGCTTCTTAATTTGGTTATTTAGATACAGTGTGGTAACTAGTGCATCCGTGAAAAAGGAGAAAGAGATACCTTGGGAGTGTTGGAAAACAACGCAAGGTATCCACAATAAGGTTTTAAATTCATGAAGATTATAAATGTCTTGGTGTCTGCTTCAAACCCACGACATTAAGAGCGAAAATTATTTTGTTTACCATTCTATGAAAACAAGATGGAGAGAGAATGTTATTATACATATAGTTATAGATGAAACACGGAAGAAAAGGTGAGACTGAGCAAATTAACACACATCTCTGGCTCTGACTTTTCTAACCGTGTAATAGTTTCAGACACTGTTTGTATGAAAACCAAATTATTTGTCAGAACCTTCAAATCCAGAGCGTTTTCCTTTGGGTATTTGTTGGCATTCATTCTACAGTACCCCCAACCACTGTACGCTTTACCCCTATACTCAGTACGCCGTTACGCGGATTTCCCACTGAACTGCTCTATCGGGTCCGAAATCTTGAAGCCTGGTGATATCGTCTCTCACAAAATGGGAAAGAAGATCGGGCTCTTGGATCAGCCCAGAAAAGTATTAACCTCCTCGGAGTGAACTAATACTATCAAGATGTCCACTAACATATCCTTGCCTGGTCGGTTCATTGTAGACGAAATATCCGCTAGCCGGGTTTCCAGAATTTCGAATTTCTTTGTCATGATTTTTACTACTGCGTAAAAGAGACATTATTTCGGAAAACACGTTGCTGCTTTGTAAATGTTATTGCTCCAGTCTTAGTAAGAACAGAAGAGCAGAGGATGAGGCAACAAGAGGAACTGACATTGTGGCAATCCATGGATGCACTCAAGGTACTCTTATTTTAGATCCGAAGATATTTTTGGAAAAAATCAGCAGCAAATCATTCAAATAAATGATGGAATGAGTCCATGTACAGCGAAAGCTCCCTCACATATGTGAGAGGTGCAACATTACAAGCACTGCATGGGATTACCTCCTTTTTGGTGCAGGAGGAACATTACTTCAATTCACGAAATCAACTTATCTTGTCGCCATCTTCACATGTGAAGATGTGAAAATAATGTATGATGATACTGAGGAATTCGCTATCCATTTTTCATAGTAATTTATATAGTGCCTCAATTACTTTAACACTATAATTTTGACAATATATTGTAGGTTATTTCGTTTTTCACTTCAAATTATTAGTTGAAATGTTGCAATTGTTTATTATGTATTCTGGAATCTTGCGATCAACAGAAGTTTTCGTTCAAATTTCCTTGTTTTGGATTTTTTGTACCCGTACCTGTAACTCATTAAATTTAGGAGTTTTTAGTACAGCCCATCTTGGCTTGTATTTAGACGAGTAGAATTGTGAAGACATGGCATAAATTTAACCGAGGTGTGTTCGGCGAGGGCATTTCTACCATTTAAAACAAGGTGCAACAGTGACGTAGAATATATTTTAAGCACATGCCTGCATGCGATTCTGATATTCTACATCGTTTTGGGACTAGAAACGGCCGCGCTAACGTACCTGACTTAATAGATATAAAATAGTTTAATGTAACTAAACAAACGTATTAATTAACGTGCAACACATAGGTGTATATTGGTTACGTTCCAGATTCTTCAGGCAGATGTGGTTCCATGGCTAGCCATTTCTTCAGAGCTTCTACTGCTTCCTTCACTCTTTGTTCATTTAATCCAAATTCTTGCCAAATTTTATGTACCACGTCTTTACCCGGGCCACGGAATTCTTTCGCCATTGTAATTCTCAGTCTGGAAATAGAAACAAATAAACATTAGTTTGTTTAATGATTGTGTATTGCTTATATTTAACATGTTGTAGCTTTAACAATTGGTAATGATGATTCATTCTGAATTTGTATCTGTATGTTACGTATTGATTACATAATTGAGGAGTGAAGAATCAAAAAGCGCTCAGCCCATCAGCAGACAAAATGCTGTTCCAAACGGATTCCCCCTGTTTCTGTAGAGCTGAATCGACCTGTGAAATGCGTTTCTTTCAGAAAGCGCTCCTTCAAAGTCTAAAATTGCTTTGGAATATGACGTTCGGTTCAAATAGCGCTGAATCCATGGAGGTGTTTCGAACAGAGGGAGCTTTGTAACATGGATGAAAATAATCTAGTATTTTCCGGTACGTGTTTCCTTGTGGAAGCAATCTGAAACTTACTGGAGTCACATGACAAAGCAGACTCATGCCATTGGTGAGCTGATGGTTTCGCGCAATTTTATGGTCAACAATGGCAGCTAAAGTTAAGTTGAAAGGAGATCTGTTCAGTTAGAGATATTCAGCGTTGTATAGCACGTGGGGACAATCGTAGTAGAAATTAATTAGTATGGAATTCGAAGTACCGTTTGCATTCTCATCGCTTTTTGGCTGCATACCGTGCTTCCCTCTTTTATGCCTTCCATAATAACATTCGCTGCCTCGTCTTATTTCTCCAGTATCTGCCGTGTGTATGGAACGAATATTAACATATAAAGAATTCATAAAGAAAAACGTCGAGACTCGGACACACTTTTGATCACTGCGTTAGAAATAGAAGGCTGTGGATGGTCTACTGCCACCAGCACACACGAAAATTCCATTCCAGGTCTAGCTTCATTCAGCATTTGGTTTCCTAGGCTTTTCAGGATTACACTCAAACGGTGGACCTACAAAAATTTATAATCTAAAAGTCTGTAACTGTCTTAAGTTGAAATAATGTCATATTAATTGTTAACATAACGTTATAAATCTAAATATTACAAACTACTCTTGCATGTCCATTATTTATTTTCAGCAAGAGTGTGTATGTAATTTTAATTTAAATTGATTCTTTCAAAGTGACTTCTAGATTAATTGGAATAACAACATAAGTAGGAATAGTAATTATTACAGGATATTATAGGCTACTTCTCGAAGACCATCGTATTTCGAAATGTGACTTTCTGGGCTTATAATAATTTTCATCCAAAAAGTCATGTTTCTAAATGTAACTCTTGAATTCATATAATGGCAATCTGGCTATGCTTACTTTTTCATAATTAACGTCACATTTTAAAACAATACTCTCTTGATACAAACAAAACGAATCTTAGTTCTCTCTTCTCGACAATACATTTTCAACGTCAGATGTAGCGTTCTTCGTGCAAAACGTGTAGTGATAACAAGGCAAGATCTAAAGCACAATTGAAATATGCCATTGTTTCTATTAAACAAATTACGAAAGTCTATGAGCGCAGCGACATCCTAACTATCCTCTAGCGGGTAATTTTGGAAGCTGAGTTATGACAAGTTACCTGTTAAACGTGCATCTCAAAAAGAGTCCTTCTAAATCAGTAATTCAAAACTGCTTAATTTTGAATTGTAACATCCTTCTTCCAAAGAAGCGACATGGAAATAAATATTGTCTGTGAAATTGCCGCACTTCAGCATTACATTCTTGTATTATAAAGACTAGAAGCCAAAGCTTTTGTTCTTATTCAATACGTCATAAAGAGCAACGATACACAACCTACCAACAACTGAGGTAGTTCATTGAAGCCGACGACTCTGGTTAAATTATACTCCGGCGAATAACAACATCGGTTATAAAGTACATAGGTGCTGATGGTTTATATTTCGAGATAATGCCGTTTATTCACCATTTCCTTTTAGATCCTTCCATAACATTCACTTGTACATCAATTTCGAAATACTTCAACAAGTCAGAATGAAACAAAAAATGTGAGGATTGGAACTGAAATAGTAGTATAGAACACCTAATAAAATTAATTCATGTGCTTCGAAATACCGCTAAATTCTGGAATTAGGTTGTATTTCATTAAGAAGAAGAGAAAGCAGCTGTCCGTTGAACTAACAGTGACGACCCTATATGACGTTATGTGATATAAATTGGTACTTAGCTAGTTCCGGCTCAACTCACAGATTTGCAGACGTCCGTCACTCCGTGGTTCCCAGCTCTACTGACTTGTTCCCTTGCAGATTGTGTTAATCGGTGGACCATGTTCGTATAATATCTCTCAAAATTGAAAATACGCCAATTTTTTTATCGCATGTTATTTTAAAACACGATAGTGGACATATACAGGGTGATTCACGAGGATTTACCGTCCCTTACGGTGCTTACTTCGGAAGATATTCTGAGCAATAAAGTCACATAAAAATTTGTACTAATCTCAATATTTTCAATATTGAACTATTTTTTTTACATTGAACTGATGGAATTTAAGAAAATCACACTTTTCAATATACGTTAACAGTCTTATAGAGTAAAATTGGACTATTTATTAAACGTCGAGATATTAAAGTCTTATAACTAAATAAAAAAATTAACTGTATTTATGAAATTTGCTTGTCATAAGACGACACGTGATGTTCTTTCAAATATAAATAACGTAAAAATCTTTGCTGCATCCTTTCTATTTGCATCTGATGGGATTGGTACAGAGGTGACCATATTATAGACGCATACTCTAGCTTACTCCTAACTGGAGTTTTATATAGAGTATCAATAGTCTTTACACTTTTATTTCTTTTGTATTTCTGATTACAAATCCTAATTTTCTATATGCATCAATTACCACGTGACTTAAGTGTATTTTAAAACATAATTTGTGTGTAACATGAATGCCCAAATCCTTAAATGATTCTACTCTAGGTAACTACACACCATTAATTTCATACGAATTTTGAGCAACTGTCTTATTTTTAGAAAACGTCATGAAGATTTAACAGAAGAAAATGATCGATACTCCATCTATATAGCATGTCCAAATCATACTGTAGATTAAAAATGTCGTCTTATTTATCAATGGCTTCATACAATTTAACATCATCTGCATATAGTAAACATTTAGAGTGCAAAATCTCTTTAGGTAAGTCATTGATATAAAATAAAAAGAGCAAGGGGCCAAGATTGGATCCTTGGGGTACACGTGAAGTTACTGTGAATGGTTTTGATTTTATTTGATTGAATGAAACATACTGCTGCCTGTTTGTAAGATATGATGCTATTAACTTTAAGTTTGAAAAAGATAATCCAAAACTTGAAAGTTTATTAATTAAAAATTTATGGTCAAATTTATTGAACGCTTTGGAAAAGTCAAGGTATATCACGTCTACATTCCTGCGATTATGTAACGTATTAAATGCCTTTTGTGTAAAATTAATTAGATTTGTTGTGGTAGACCTATGGGTGTAAAATCCATGCTGATTTATATCAATTGCACTATAAACATGTTGAAAAATTCGTGTGTAGAAAATCTGCTCAAATACCTTGGATGGGGCACAAACTACTCTGCAATGGGTCTATAATTTTTAATTTTACTATTATCTCCAGGTTTAAACACATGGCTAACCTTTGTTAATATCCATATTTTCTGAAAAGGTTTTGTTTTTAAAATAATTATACTAGAAACATAAACGATACATAAGTGCTTCGAAACACGCTTTCAATACATAAGGAGGTAAATCATCTGGGCCACAAGATTTTTTAGGCTTAAATTTTTTTATAGCAGTCAAATATTCTTGTCTAGTTATAGGCTCAGTTGATAATGGATAATTAATATAATCCGGTCTTACCGTATTTTATTTTTGTGTGTTGTGTGATATCTTTACAGAGTAAACCGAACTAAAGTAATCATCAAACGCTTCCGAAATAGAATCATTAGTATCAAAAATGTGATCTTACCTAGTCATTAACTTTGCTGTGATATTTTTGCTAGTTCTCCTATTTTTTATATAGTTCCAAAATACTTTAGAGCCGTTTTTGAAAGTATTATCTATCTCAATAACATAACTATTATACGCATTATTTGTCATAGTTTTAACTCTTTCTAATTTGAATAATTTCAAGGGAAAAATTCTTCCGGTGCCGGGATTTTTTTTTTGTTTAAATTGTTCTTTATTATACTCAGATAAATGCATCCCTCTCCTGAAATATTCTTTCAACTTGAGATTATTTATAATTATTTATTTTGTAAACCAGGATGGATATTTCTTTTCAGCTGAAACTCTTTTCTTTGGAACTGTAGAATCCATTTCATAATATAATATATTATTATTATTATTATTATTATTATTATTATTATTATTATTATTATTATAAATTATAATATAGTAATATTATTACTGAGTAAAAGTAATCCGTAGCAACATCAAAATCAGTAAACTATGATAAAAATTGCCCGTTAGTATTGGAAAACAATTTATATTGTTTATATAATTGTAATGTGTATTGTAAATTTTATTGTGTATTGTTTATGATTTTATTCTGTATTGTTTATCATTATCTTGTATATTGTTTATATTGTGTATACCACTGCCACCGGATGCTTGCCACTTGCATCGTAAATACATACATACATCCATACGTACATACAAAAACCTACATACAAAAACATACATGCATGCATGCATGCATGCATACATATATACATACATAATACATACATACATACATACATACATACATACATACATACATACATACATACATACATACATACATACATACATACACACACAATTCTAGGAAGGAGCTTACTGGAAATTACTACACGTGAGTTTAACTCCTTGTAAGTTGCAAGTTGGAATTCTGGTTGAGTGTAAGAGAAGACCATACATCTTTAACTCTGCCAGGTTGAATGAAGGCATTATTATTATTATTATTATTATTATTATTATTATTATTATTATTATTATTATTATTATTATTATTATTATTATTATTATTATTATTATTATTATTACTGTTATTATTATTTTTACTATTATTATTATTAGTTCTATTATTATTACTATTATTATTACTAATATTATTAGTATTATTATTATTACTGTTATTATTATTATTACTATTATTATTATTATTATTACTATTATTATTATTATTATTATTACTATTATTATTAGTATTATTATTGAAAATCATTTTCCAGACGACTTCATATTAGTGTAACTGTGAAAATATTAGGAACTGGACCCATGGTTATATGACATTCGTTTTCTCAAAAATGTGTTCGGAAATAAGCTCCGTAGGCAGCAGTAAGTCCCTTCTGAGTCATCCTGTACAATTTCAACTCTTAAAAACCTTACAAATTTCATGACGGGTACAGCTGACTATGATGACCAAGGACTTGTCTTTATTTCAGACATCGCGTCACCTCAGTCCTGGACTCCATAGGAATATCTCAAAGGTCGGAGAGATCGCATAAACAAGACTGCGACCCATGCAGTAAAGGCTATCTCCCCTTTCTATTAATATCTGCATACAGACCACTGCAATGCTGGAAGTGTTCTGTGACATTGTAAAATTCACTTGCAGAAGGAAAGGTTATATTGGCTCGTATCAAGTTCTGCACATTTGAAGGACGAACCTAAAATTCTGTCTGTCATCTATTATCATAACACACAGTTCTCCTAAACAGAATAAGCATATTGGAAATTAACTGAATGGCTTTTCAAAAACACGCTAAGATATATTTAATTCATTCATTCATTGTCCTGCCCGAGGTCAGGTCTTTCACTGCAAATCCAGGTTTCTCCAATCTTCCCTATTTTCTGTCTTCCTCTTTGTCTCCTCATATGATCCATATATCTTAATGTCGTCTATCATCTGATATTTTCTTCTGCCCCGAACTCTTCTCCCGTTCACCATTTTTCTTCCAGTGTATCTTTCAGTAGGCAGTTTCTTCTCAGCCAGTGACCCAACTAATTCCTTTTCCTCTTCCTGATCAGTTTCAGCATCATTCTTTCTTCGCCCACTCTTTCCAATACAGCATCATTTCTTATTCTGTCCGTCCACTTCACAAGTTGCATTCTTCTCCATATCCACATTACAAATGCTTCTATTCGCTGCTCTTCACTTCGTCGTAATGTCTATGTTTCTAGCCCGTAAAAGTCACCCTCCATACAAAGCACTTCATCAGTGTCTTGTTTATTTCTTTTTCCAGAGGTCCGTAGAAGATGTTCCTTTTTCTATTAAAAGCTTGCTTGGCCATAGCTATCCTCCTTTTATCTTCCTGGCAGCAGCTCATGTTAGTGCCCAAGTATCTGAAGGTGTCCATTTGCTCCACTGCCTCATTTAGAATTCGAAATTTTACCTTCTTTAGTTTTCTTCCTGTAACCATTGTCTTCGTGTTATTTGCATTTATCTTCATCCCATACTGCTCACAGCTGTCATTTAGAACAGTAACATATTCTTTAGTAGCATCTCGTCTTATGCTAACAACGCCGTACTGTCAACAAATCTTATGCACTTTATTCTTTTCCTCCTACTATGTAACAATTTTTATCTCGAGAAGGAAGCGAAAAGAAACAAAATTGTGTTAAGCTTTTTGGTTTGAAATATCTCAAAGAATGACTCTTTAAAATTAAGAATATTAATAATAGGGTTAGTTCTATATATTGCTGGATATATTTATTGAATGGTCCACACCTGTGAAATAACAGTTAACGCGTCTGGCCGCGAAACCAGGTGGCCCGGGTTCGATTCCCGGTAGGGCCAAGTTACCTGGTTGAGGTTTTCCGGGGGTTTTCCTCAACCCAATATGAGCAAATGCTGGGTAACTATCGGTGCTGCACCACGGACTCATTTCACCGGCATTATCACCTTCATCTGATTCAGACGCTCAATAACCTAAGATGTTGCAAAGCGTCGTAAAATAACCTACTAAAATAAAAATTGTTGAAGTAAATAAACTTCATGATAGAGGAAAACGAAAGGAAGTTGTGTGTGATGACATCAACATTCGCCCACTTATGATTCTTGTGCTGTTTGTTTTTAAAAGTGTCACATAGTGCTCAGATGAATGAGAAGTGATCACTGTTTCGAGGTTGTGTTAAAATGACTTTGTGCTTGAAGCGTGTGTTAATGCAGACTTGTAGACTGACAGCGCCTTGAGCAGTGCATACAAATGCTGCATTCTCATGTACACAAACATGTTACGTCGTTAGCGAAGCCGGCGTACTGTGACGGCAGGGCAGTGCGTCCGGAAGCCTTGGGTTCGAAGTGCAGTGAACTAGTCTGGAAGTTTGGGTTCGAAGTGCAGTGAACTAGTCTGGAAGTTTGGGTTCGAAGTGCAGTGAACTAGTCTGGAAGTTTGGGTTCGAAGTGCAGTGGACTGTTATCTGGAAGTCGTGGGATCTATGTACAGTAAACTTGATTGAGTGAACTAGAAGAACTAGCCAACGCTAACGAACTGTGAACTGTGAACTGACAGTTCTGTTTTGTAAATAGTCCTTTGTGAACATTAGTTGAAATTAGGAGTACATTGTTGTTCTTCTCAATAATAAACGTGAATAGCCATTGTTATTCTGTGGAGTGCAATAACGATTACAGTGTTGCAGTGTTGAGTGGAATACTCACTGTTGACGGGTGTGATAAAAGATAGAAGTAAAAAACACATTGTTGTTTGAATTAAAAGTGACAATATTTAATACGAAGGTGAATTCCATTACAGGGCAAATCGACAGAAAGTTGGCTAGCGGTTAAGGCTCCCTTCTTTTTAATCGACATTAATGGCAGTACGGACGTCAGTCCAACGTTCTCGCCATTGTTACCCCAAGGAATTGCCCCTGGTACTCATTTCTGTTAGTGAGTGGTCAAATCCAGGGCCATAGTGCGGCCGATAGGATTAGGAGCCTTATTCATAAACGAGACTTTGGATGAAGACTTCCCCAAGTCGAATTTCGTAGTAAAGTTTAACTTTGTTCAAAGTCCTATTCATAGGCAATACTTCTGAGACTTTGACTTTGACTTTGGTAAGTCGAGATTTGACGATCTTGTTCTAATGTTGGCAATCACAATCACTGCCTTCTAAACGAATTAAATTAATGGATAGTTGAAATAGAGTAGGCACTGCCACAATCAAAGCCATCTTCTGAGACACAAACCAATGAAACAATTGACTATCGGTACATGTTAAGCGATTGTTAGCCGTTCTTACAGCTTTACATAAGAATAATTATTCGTGGGCTTAGTGAGGATCTCAGGCAAGTAAAGGAATTGACATTTTTAGATTTTTACACCAATAGATAATAATTCGTTCTTGTACTTGGTCACAAAAAATCTTAACTCAGTTTCGAAGTCTTGTATTCGTATATAATACAATAAAATTCGTAACTACAAAACATGATGGTATAGGTCATCTGAAATTGTATTGCCTGCTAAGAATTTTGTTGTGAATAAAACATCGATTGTAGTTAGGTTAGGTTCACATTAAGCCCTCGAATTATTTCATTATAAAATAATTTTATTCTGAAAATATGGAAGATAAGAAGATGCCACTAATGACGGACTACTTAAAAATTAATTGAAATTAATATTCAGAATACATTATTTTGACGACCGCAGGATTAAAAATTAACCGCATATCCAACTATATAACATAAGTATCCTCTATATAGAATGAAAGAGTCAAATCATTATTACGCCATCAATTACCAGTAGCGTAAAATCGCGATGAAATAAGAAATTAAAATATTGGTGGAACAGATAATCCTCTTTGATTTTTATTCATGAATGAATGTTGAAACATGACGAGGATATCTA
Source organism: Periplaneta americana (assembly GCF_040183065.1). Lineage (NCBI taxonomy): Eukaryota > Metazoa > Arthropoda > Insecta > Blattodea > Blattidae > Periplaneta > Periplaneta americana. The sequence continues at coordinate 5,589,335 of NC_091129.1, read as the reverse complement.
ATACGGTCTGTTTATCAAATGTGTACCTTGATTTGAATTTATTATCTATTTCTAATAATAAGCTAAGGAACATGAATAGGTTTAGATGCCCTCAATACTCTAAAAAAAAATTCAACAATTTTCCAAATATCAGTCATTTTCCTGATGTCCACGAACGAAAGTCAAAGTCAAAGCCTAGATTTTCGGCGGCTTCGAAGTAAAGTCACGATTGAAGTTTACTTTCGTCAAAGTGTCGAGTGTGAATAGGAAAATGGTGACTTTGTACTTTCCAAAGTCAACTTTGGTCCAAAGTCTTGTCTATGAATACGACCGTAGATCATTGGACAAAATTCATGACCACGTCTGGAATCTAACCCGCGACCTTCCGGCTTTGTAGAAATACACTTTTATTTTAATTTAGTCAGCAATATTTTTTTTCAAATGTGAAAAAGAATAAATTCTGGTTTATTTAAACAAAATCATCAACAATCAAAAAAAAAAAAAAAAACAGGAAAAAAGCAATTACTCTACTGGTACATCTGTCTTCACTGCTGTTCAATACACTGACAGTGCACAAAATCTATGTGTACAGAGCACACTTTGTTATTGATGGCTGATGTGTAGCAGGGTAGCAAAACACTCCTCGAGCTACATCACACTTTTTCACTGATGGTTCTACAGGCTTGCATAGACATAACGATGTGAAAACGACGGTTGTTAGAAAATTCTAATGAAAAGGTGTTAATTAACCTTTGCAAATATTCCATTAAACAAAATCACCAACAATCCACAAATACGACGCACTTGCGATAACACGGTGAACAGTCTGCCTCTGCTGAACTTTCCTGCACGCTGTAGAGAAACTCGTTTGTCATCTCGCAGTCCATCATATAATAACGCTGTACGTTCCATATTATGTGCGGTTGAATTTGCAGGATCATCAATAAACATTAATAAATACACAAAACGTACAGATAAACCAGTACTGTAAAGAAGGGTGGCTGCGTACATTCTAGTTATTAGTCTGGATCAGATCCCGTTCTCTATTTTTAGGGGTTTCCTTCTAAACTCACCTTTTTCCATTTTACTGTATTACGTTTTGGAACAACCTACAACAAATAAAGCACGTACTTGTGGTACACAACATCAGCCTAAGTCCACGTATGGTACATAACCAGACAGTTGAGACGAATACAGGGTCGAAAGAAAGATGTGACCACTAGGCTTTAATGTATTTATTACATAGGTTAATATAATAAACAAAATAGACTTCTATTATCATTTGCATTAAGAGTTAAATCATTTACTTGTCCGTGAATGTTACAAAATTTAAATTCAATTTAGTCAACATTGAGCTCCTTGAAGGAACCCTCAAACCCGAAGACGTCGTCAGAGCTTAAGGCACCTCCTTGCCTTTTGCTCTCGTCAGACTTGAAGTTCTCGTGTTGGAGGAACCAGTCACGGTAACTGTCTACTTTCTTAAGCCACAGATCTGAAACAGTCCCAGCAAAATATTAGACGGCTGCAAAAACAAAATGTAGAAATAATTTATAGTAAATAGAAAGTGGGACCAATGTATGATACATTGAATTAGCTATCTTTTTTTAATGTTATAAAGCCTTTTTATTGAAAGACGCTAATGTGTTTGAGTACCTAAAACAAATTCTTTCAGTACCTCATTTAGGACTTATAAAACATCAAATAGAGTCTAAGTAAAGGAAGAAAAAACACTAGTCTATAGCTATTTAAAGAAGTAATACAATAGCAACAAATTAGAAAATTATGGACGAAGGCAAAAAAGTAACATCAGACGCACACAAAATTGTTGTAGACTGTGGGAAATTGTACTTGATTGTCCAGAGTGTGTTATGTAAATATTAAAGTTAGTCTAAGGTACCGGTGGAAAAGTGTCACTTACAATTATACACCTAAATGCATTTAAAACTCCACAAAAAATTGTTTTAACTGTTGAAAGCATAGTTGGCTTGGCAATAAATTAATACACCCTTCGCTGAGTGTTCTAGAGAAGAAAATTGACGCTGAAATATGTAGTTTATAAGTAGAAAAATCAATTTCTACACCAACAGACGTCAAGGGACATACATCTTCAATTTCGGTACATGTTCAACTTCAACTGCAGCGCATTTCTCCACAAGAATATCCGCTGCAGCACACAGTTCATTCAGGTGCATGTTCTTTGTGAAACACTTTCTATTTTTGTACACACTCCTTCTCCCACATCTCCTCGCGCTCCCTGTTCTTTTTTTCTTTGAACTCCTCCTATTGTCCTTTTGTAAACCAAATCATGGCGGATTGTGGGATATTGGAGTAACTGTTTTCCATCATCCGGTATATTAATATGGCATTTTGAATATTTAATAAAAAGGCACTTTGGTACTCTGCCGCTTATGACCATGTACCCCATCAGGTAAGAACTGGTTAAGGTAGTCCAGGAATATCTGGGATCGCTTCTCAGAAAACCTATATCCTTGACAGTGTCTTAATTAAAATTTTCTTCACCATAGAGTTAAATGTGCTGAGCCTAGAAAATTTTAGTCTTACTTGTTCTGCTACGCTATTCATACACTGGGCAAGACATGTGACGTGTAACAAACAAAAGGTTGGATAAAAAGTAATGCCAACAGTTCGATATTTCTGACGTGGCTTTATTCACAATGGTACAACATTTACGTACCTTCAATATAGTCGCCCCCCATATTTATTACTTTTGCCAAATGTTTGGAAGGCATCGTACACCATGAGCGCGTCCTTCTTTGTTGATGTTACGTATTGACCGCCCTATAGCACGGATAAGTTTATCTCTGTTATTGTAACGGTTGCTTCACAGAGATTCTTTCACTTTCGCGAAGAGATCGTAATCGCATGGACTCATATCGGGTGAGTACGGTGGATGTTGCAGAATCTCCCATTGCCAGCGGCGCAAGAGGTTCTAGAATGAAGAATTATGGTGTTCTGTACCACCAAGTTTCGCCGTTTTCTCCTGAGCGCTGGACGAAAATAGTAGTGCAGGAGCCTGCAGTAGCAGTCCTCGTTTACCGTCTGTCTTGGAGTTACAGCGTGCTGCAATATTCTCTCATCAGTCATAGGCCAAAGTGAACTTCACCTTCACAGCACTTTGTGTAGGGCGCACTTTCTTTCCACGAGGACAACCGAGATGCTTCCATTCATTTAAAAGTTTCGTTCATACTAGCGAGTCCAGGTTTCGTCCATAGCGACGATTCGTCACCTTCCCTCTGGTAACGGTCCGACAAGGCCTATGCGACTGCCATTATTGCACCTCGGAAATTTCGTGGGGTATCCTACGCGCTGCAATTTCGCGGTAACCCAGAATTTCGTGCAGAACGTGAAGCACAGTTTTCTGATATACTCCAACTTTCGCTGCTAACTCACGCGCAGTCCATCTGCGATCATCATCCAACAGTAAACAAGGAGTTGAACTGTGTTGTTCTACACGTGGGGTCGTCCTGTATGGAGGTTGTCCTGAACGTCGTCCCTGCCTTCCAGGAACGCTTTACCCTACTGTTTCACTGTGCGATATGGCAACCCTGCATCGCCACATGCTTCACGCAGTGAGTACCAAATGCTCTGTTTAAGGTACATGAATCATTTCAAGGAAGAAGCGGGATCCAGCGTGTACACAACGAAACTGTTCCAATTTAATAGGAACAGCACCAATGAACCTGTCCAGAAACACTTGTTCCGTCCTCATTTCAAAGCACCATTCTTAACTGTCGGCCTGCAAGCCGTGACGTTCGTCCCCACCCAAACAGAAAGATCACTGCAGCATAGCAGACGAAAACCTTCCGTGTACAACTAACGATAGGTCCAGTAATGGCCTGAGCACAGAATCCGTAGGTAATTGATTACGTGCAACACCCAAGACGTTACATGGCGAGGTCGGTGCGAACAGGAAGAGCAGCAGGGCGAGTGAGTTTCTGATTACACGTCATCAGTCAGGAAAAGAAAAGAAACCGTTAAAATTTGAAAAATCCAATCAGAAACACAGTCTCGATTCTAAAGTGAACACGTAATTAATCCATATCTGTGAGCATATAAAAATGAAATAACGGTACCTATCGTAGAATGCTAAAACTAGTAGCAAGTAGTGACACCTATGTTAGGAACCAGAAACTAAATAGAATTTAATTGAAAGAAAGAAGAAACAATGTATAGAATTACAGAGAAGATAAAACAGACAGACAGAGGAAAGAAAGAAACGGCAAGCGGCGAAAGAATCGTCACAGTGTGTTTAATAACAGAATTACACTGGAAGTTTTTACGCTGATAGAATGATAAAGAGAAAGTGGAGTAATTGTGCACCGACACATAGGACAAAAATTGAAGATTTCTTCCACAAGAAATCCAGTGACTCGCGTCTTTATGTCAAAAAGATTACCATTAATGTATATAGTTTAAGAATACCGGTAGTGTATTCCATCGCTGAGGAGTGCAAGTTAGCACGCCTGGCTGTAAAATGAGAGGGCTCAGGTTCAATCCTGGTTGGGTGGCGATTGGCGAAAGTATCGTCACAGTGTATTTAATAACAGAACTACACTGGAAGTTTTTACGCTGATAGAATGATAAAGAGAAATTGGAGTAATTGTGCACCGACACATAGGACAAGAAATTGAAGAATTCTTCCACAAGAAATCCAGTGACTCACGTCTTTATGTCAAAAAGATTACCATTAATGTATATAGTTTAAGAATACCGGTAGTGTATTCCATCGCTGAGGAGTACAAGTTAGCAGGCCTGGCTATTAAATAAGAGGGCTCAGGTTCAATCCTGGTTGGGTCAAGTAACATGGTTGACGTATTTTCCTCAATGGGGTAACTTTAGACGCTAGATCGTGGACACATTTCGCTGGTATTTTCACCTTCACTTCTCACACATGCTAAATAATCATGGCAGTTGATAAAGCCTCATAAAATAAACGAACTAAAATAATAGAACAATGTACGATGATTGGTGGAAAATATAACTTTAAAACTAAGATTCGTAATAAACCACGAGCTCAAGACCACAAAGCCAAATTTTACGGGAATTTATTTTTGAATTTTATTTTAACTAATAATTTCTGGGTTGGATTTATTAACAAATTTTAGATTATAGGAAACAAAGTCAAGCAGGATTTGAAATCAAGTTTTATTATAGCTCTTCTTTCGTATAATGAATTAAAGTTTGGTTCATTAAGAATGTATGAAATGAATAAAAATGCACAGAAACAAAAATATCTACGCAAAATTTATTTCAGAGAAGAATAGGAAAATAGCATACATCTAAGTATCAATTATAAGAAATTCCAAGCCATTATAAAAATACTGTTGTGAACCTACTCCTTTCATTTGCGTTCAGATATCATTTTCTTCCATTTCAAGACGTCAAGAGATGTGTCCTTTACAACCAAGATTTTAGCATTCGACACTTCACATTCTCTACAGGCAAAAGATTTTGGAAAAGGAAAGTTATAATAAAAGTTAATGTGAAGACAAAAAATGTTCAGAGCTGCATTCTGTCTTTACTCAAAATTTTGTTCTGCATGCTTCTTGCTGGACGTTGCTACTATACTTTTGCCCATCGCCACACATTTTCAGTATCTTACTCTAATTTTCTCTTCTTTCTGCAGGCGTATCACTCTAGAGTTTTTCGCTATCAGATTCACTGGAAACTTTTATCAGCTGGCGACTGCCATCCATTTTCCAAATCTGTCAAGACAGTGACTATCCAGCAACAGACAATCCCACGTTGGCACTGCCGACTACGACACAGAGACGGGCAAGATAAACTTTGGATATTGTTACATGCAAACGAAGGATGAAGACGTCACAAACGTGTATAAATACATGGACTGGACTGTTTCTTGTCGGCGGAAGATCACTCTGCCTTAGCAGAACTAACATCTGAAGAAATCTGAATTCCTTAAAATGGAATTGGGCTGTTGTTTTCTTTGCAACACAAGTTGGATTCCTGAGGATTCTTCTGGAACTTTTCTTTAATTTTATTCTGTTCATTCATTCGTTCACTATTTCACTCTTTCACTCACCAGTTCGTTAATTAATTAATTCTTTCATTAAATAAGATGGATTCATAATATTTCTATGTCATTGGAACTTCTCAGTGTACTGTATCTAAATTCATGTTACAGCTCTCAGTTTCGAAACTGCTTAGTACTCTGAGGATTTTGTGACTGTAGAATACTTACCCCAGTTGTCTTGCAGTGAACCTCCTGTCCCACCCAGATCATCGGGAAGGCACATTCTCGGTACTTGTTTGCTGAACTCTGTAAGATCCTTTCCATGAACATAAACCTGGAAATTGTAAGCATTATAACTTGTTAGCGCTATTCGCAATCAGGCTTATTTAATTATAAGGTGGTTAAGAAGCTACACCCTAGACAAACGATAATTAATTCGTCATACAATACCAATTGAATAATCAATAGAATCTAAATACTTCTAGTTCGGGAAGAAGGGCTTTAACGTCACATAAATAGCACCGAGAATAAGAAGTTAATTTTAATTAAAAAGAGTTTTGAAATTCAAATATTTGTCTTGTTTTTTGAAAAGATTTCAACGAAGACCTAACGTATTATACATGAAGACACCCTCCCCTAACAATATATGCTGCAGGATTACATATAATGAACTGGAAATAATTTTATGTGTTATGAGTACCCATCTGATTTATGTGACATAGAATGAGCAGGACAGAAGGAATTATTAGAATGTACAATCTGTGGTACTCAGGATTCTGAGAGAAAAGGATGGATATCAATGAAGAAAAAAGAAACAAATTAATATTGCCTGCTTTAACTACAGGTGCCCGTTGCAACAATCGCTTATATGAATGCTGTTCGTTTTGGTTTTCTTAAATCGAATACCAAAGAATTAAAAAAAGGCGCTAGCATGTTTTTCATAATATATACTATGTACTTAATTATGTGAATTTATAAAGAGCAATCAATGTTTTTTTCTTCAATATTATTAAGATTTACGTACCTTGCTATACACTCCAAGATTCTATCACTTCTGTTATGAAAGGTAGAGAATTAATTTATTTATATTGTTATTGTTTGGTAATTTAATGTAAATTTGGCTTTTATTTGATCTTAGGCGATATATTTATTAAGGAAGCATAATTATAACACCTACGTTTAGTGAGAAAATACGTACCCTTGAAATGACTTTGGGGTTTAAAACAGCTTTAAATATCCATACGAGAACATCAGCATAGGAAGGCGCATTTATGATGTGAAATGCTTTTAATCGAGTGTCAAGCGCATCCTGAAAAGAAAAACTCATTAATAAAATCAGGCTGTTTGTATTTGTTCTGTAAGCAAGCAGGCGCTATACTAGTAAGTACAGCTGTTGAATTTGAGTTTGTGTACGCTTGTGTGGTTGTATTTGTTGCGACACCTGCAACTTCTACATAGGACAGAGAGGCAGATCAATTGAAACACGTTACAAAGAACACATCACAGCCATAACAAAATTGCAAAACACCTCCACGTATGCAGAACACATCGCAAATGCCAACCACACCTACAGAGATATCAACACAGACATGAAAATAATGCACATCCAACCAAAAAGCAAGAAACTCAACACACTAGAAGAATATGAAATATAGAGACACACGAAAACACAACCCAACGATATTCTGAACACATAACTCAATTTAAAAACACACACACTCTTTTATCCTACACTACGAACAGACTCTCACAGGAAACAAGAGGCGCCAAGACCAACAACGACCAGTTCCGAAGATGACCGAAAAATAGGTCGAAACATGTTAACAAGGTACGTTAATAATATTTAACACAAGAAAGTTATTATTATTCAATTTCCGAAGTGATACAGTGTTAAAAGTTGTGTAATCAAGATGTAGTATCATTACTTAATTTGCTTTATGTCATATCTTCTATATTACTTGGACGTAAGGAAATTTGTTTCAAAACGAAATTGTAAGATATCAGATATAGAGCAAGATTACTAATGCTGTAATCTGCACTTCGTACGGGTCAGAATGACACTCGCACAGGTCGCCCGTCCAATTGAGACAAAGGTCTCCTTGCTGTTGACCACCGCTGGACTGTACGGGAATTATCCATCGAACTTGGACTCGGTCATCAAACTGTGTGCCATTTTTGGAGAACGAATTAAAGAAGAGTCTAGTGAAGTGTTTTGTGGGGAGAGTAGCATTGTATGGGAGAGAAACGTGGACGTTACGACGAAGGGAATAGAAGCGGTTTGAAGCATTTGAAATGTGGATACGGAGAAGGATGGGGCGTGAAAAATGACAGACAGAGTAAGAAACGAGGCTGTGTTGGAAATATGGGTGAATAGAGAATGACGCTGAAACTGATCGGGAAGATGAAAGCGAATTGACTGGGTTATTGGTTGAGAAAAAACTGCCTTCTGTAAGATGAACAGGAAGGTACTGTGAACGGGAGAAGTGTTCGAAGAAGGTATGTATATATATGAGATGATAGGGGAGAATAAGATATGAAGAGTCCACTGCAAGATTGATGGATGTCATTTGGAATACATTTTGCAGGAGAAGCAATTGAAAGTTTGAAATGCTTAGCGGTCAAATCTTAACTGTGATTTTCCGATCATTACTGGACAATGACTATCATTGTTAATGCTATATACCTCTCTATGTACATTCTATATATCTTAAGCTATGCATTGACAGTCTTTGTTCATTTTCGACAAATAAGTGAGATCCATCATTCTTGCAGTAGACTCTTCACATATGGATCATTTGCGGAGACTAAGAGGAAGGCAGAAAACAGGGAAGATCTGAGAATGCTGGATTTGCAGTGAAAGGCTTGCTCTTGGGCAGAACAATATATGATGTTAATGCTTCTTCTCATTGAATAATTATTTCGAGACTTGTGACTTCCAAATTACTATCACGACAAGAAATACACTTTGAGTTCAATTAAATTACCGGAAAATTATCAGAACTATTTATATTACTGTTGATAAGTTTTAAAATCGTTTCTATCTGTTGTGGATATTAGGATGGTGTTATCCTGCTGAATATTAAAATTATATTCAGCAGTGTTTGGCAGTTCATAAGAATATGAACTCGAGTGTCTTGCGTGCTTGCTAATTCGTCAAATGTGATTTACAAATCAATGTGTCCTGACTGACTTTAATTACATTCCGCTATCTCTCTTAAGGAAAGTTTCTCAATTTGAGTCATACATACACATACATATGACTCTATTAAGTGTTCGAAAACCTTTTTAAATAACGTTTTCTAGTGTAGAAAATATTGTGAGACACGAATTGGGTTGGAAATAATGCAGAGGAATGAAGTGATCTTTGTGCTAGTACGTCCATTGACTCTATTACTTGTTAACAAAGAGAACTCAACTCACTTATTGTGTCATGCATCTCTTGTTACACAAGAGAAGAACCCGACTACAAACTTAGAGGTGAACATTTAGATAAAGAAATGTGAAAACTATTGAATAATTTTTTTGTTAATTGACTGTTTTGTTTGCCATCAGTAGTCAAACTTGAGAAATACATGCCCGAAACAGAAGGTAGGTAAAAATTCCGAGAAGATGGAAAGTACATATCTTACCATCAGACAGACTTCGGCTTTCTTCGCAATAGTAAATACTATTCTAGAAGCATGTCCAAGTGTATAATTTTCCAAGTCACATACATATATATCTGAGAAGCAGTATTCTTCGCACATTCTGGCTTCATTTGAAATTAAAATCATCTTAATTAGATCTTCATGCGTATAATTAATTGCATCCTTTTTTAGATATTTAATCATAATAACTCGGTCTCCTTCAGGTGTTAGTTTTGGCATTGGAAACCAACAACTGTAACAACAGAAATTACATATTTAGTACTTGATAATTATTTCTCCATGGTCACAATCAACAATAACTGGGTATTCGCCGGTGTAAATATCACGTAGATCAACATCAACATGAACATCAATATTGCCGTCCTTACCACCATACACCTTACATTAACCACCTGTAGCATTACCAATACCACCACAGTTACCAGTTTAACGATGTCAGCGCAATGATCGTTTCTGTTTGGCACCACATTATTAAAGCGACCGCCATCATTTTCAGTTCTACAATTCAGCCTTGAGTAGTATTAGTTCTGTCCCAATATCCAGTAGGCCTAAAATATTCATTATACCACCCACATAACCACGAATACCACCACCATCGCTATTCCTACCTACAGTGTGAAGTTCAACGCTAACACGTGAACAAAAAACTTAATTTATTATGATTATTACACTTTTACTACATCATATTACTTTTAATCAATAAAACGGTACGAAAGGACGTCTTTCAACCAATCATGGCTGCTTATCGCACAAATTTATCGAGTCTATAGCATTTGTTTAATTTTATCCCGTCCCTAGCATTTGTTTATTTTTAGCAGTACCGTAGCATTTGTTTCTCTTTTCGCCAACATATCAAACTGCATTGGTTTGGACGTCAGAAAACAGATAAATTATAAACCACACAAGTCGATGCACAGCACTTTCAAATACGACTTGCATTGGCATTCAAGAACAAGAATTAATAAAGACCACTGGTCATAGCTATGCATCTTCCCTGAAATCCTATTTACAAATATATGAAGAGCACCACAGACACGCAAAACCTGAAGTAATATTAAAAATGTATATAATGAATTTATAAATTATATTTTATCTACCCTTGCTGTGCTGCACCTCTCTTTTGGAGAGAGACATTTAAGCTAAATGAAGTAGATATTATAAGATCAATTAAGAATATTACATTGACATTGTTTTAAAAATGCGTCAATAATTAATTAACCGGAAAATTAAATAGAAAACTTTAACTGGAAAAAAGAATTTATATTCACAATGTTTGAGCGGTGTCCTGGAACCGTTTACTTCTAGGATCCCAGTCGCACATCAGATCTGGAGACAGAGACTTGAGTGTGTAGTACAAGTCTATGGACTGCTTGGTTCTCTCCATGCTGTTCTTGCAGCGTATCAACCAGCGTTCTAATCGGTCCTCGTGTAAAGTGCCTGGTAAAGAAACAAAACAAATTACAGGCTTCCTAATTTGGTTATTTAGATACAGTGTGGTAGCTAGTGCATCCGTGAAAAAGGAGAAAGAGATACCTCGGGAATGTTGGAAAACAACGCAAGGAATCCACAATAAGGTTTTAAATTCATGAAGAGTATGAAATGTCTTGGTGTCTGCTTCAACCCACGAAATTAAGAGCGAAAAAATATTTTGTTTACCATTATATGAAAACAAGATGGAGAGAGAATGTTATTATACATATAGTTACAGATGAAACATGGAAGAAAAGGTGAGACTGAACAAATTAACACACATCTCAGGCTCTGACTTTTCTAACCGTGTAATATTTTCAGACACTGTTTGTATGAAAACCGAATTATTTGTCAGAACCTTCAAATCCAGAGCGTTTTCCTTTGTGTATTTGTTCGCATTCATTCTACAGTACCCCCACCCACTGTACGCTTTACCACTATACTCAGTACGCCGTTACGCGGATTTCGCACTGAATTGCTCTATCGGGTCCGAAGTCTTGAAGCCTGGTGACATCGTCTCGCACAAAATGGGAAAGAAGATCGGGCTCTTGGATCAGCCCACAAAAGCATTAACCTCCTCGGAGTGAACTAATACCATCAAGATGTCCACTAACATATCCTTGCCTGGTCGTTTCTTGGTAGTCCAAATATCGGATAGCCGGGTTTCCAGAAATTCGAATTTCTTAGTCATGATTTTTACTACTGCGTAAAAGAGACATTATTTCGGAATACACGTTGCAGCTTTCTAAATGTTATTGCTCCAGTCTTAGTAAGAACAGAAGATCAGAGGATGAGGCAACAAGAGGAACTGACATTGTGGCAATCGATCGATGCACTCAAGGTACTCTTACTTTAGATCCGAAGATACGTTTGGAAAAAATCAGCAGCAAATCATTCAAATAAATGACGTAATCAGTCCATGTACAGCGAATGCTTCCTCAATTATGTGAGAGGTACAACATTACAAGTACTGCATGGGATTACCTCCTTTTCGATGCAAAAGGAAAAATTATTTCAATTCACGAAATCAACTTATCTTGTCGCCAACTTCACATGTGAAGATGTGAAAATAATGTATGATGATACTGAGGAATTCGCTATCCATTTTTCATAGTAATTTATATAGTGCCTCAATTACTTTAACACTATAATTTTGGCAATATATTGTAGGTTATTTCGTTTTTCGTTTCAAATCAATAGTTGAAATGTTGCATTTGTTTATTATGTATTCTGGAACCTTGCGATCAACCGAAGTTTTCGTTCAAATGTTCCTTGTTTTGGAAATTTTTTGTACCAGTACCTGTAATTCATTAAATTTAGGAGTTTTTAATACAGCCTATCTTGGCTTGGATTTAGACGAGTAGAATTGTGAAGACATGGCATAAATTTAACCGAGGTGTGTTCGGCGAGGGCATTTCTACCCTTTGAACAAGGTGCAACAGTGACGTGGAATATATTTTAAGCATATGCCTGCATGCGATTCTGATATTCTACCTCGTGTAGGGACTAGAAACGGCCGCGCTAACGTACCTGACTTAATAGATATAAAATAGTTTAATGTAACTAAACAAACGTATTAATTAACGTGCAACACATAGGTGTATATTTGTTACGTACCAGATTCTTCAGGCAGATGTGGTTCCATTGCTAGCCATTTCTTCAGAGCTTCTACTGCTTCCTTCACTCTTTGTTCATTTAATCTAAATTCTTGCCAAATTTTATGTACCACGTCTTTACCCGGGCCACGGAATTCTTTCGCCATTATTATTCGCAGTCTGGAAATAGAAACAAATAAACATTAGTTTGTTTAATGATTGTGTATTGCTTATATTTAACATGTTGGAGCTTTAACAAGTGGTAATGATGAATTTGTATCTGTGTGTTACGTATTGATTACATAATTGATGAGTGATGAATCAAAAAGCGCTCAACCCATCCTCCGACGAAATGCTGTTCCAAACGGATTCCCCCTGTTTCTGTAGAGCTGAATCGACCTGTGAAATGCGTTTCTTTCAGAAAGCGCTCCTTCAAAGTCTAAAATTGCTTTGGAATATGACGTTCGGTTCAAATAGCGCTGAATCCATGGAGGTGTTTCGAACAGAGGGAGCTTTGTAACATAGATGAAAATAATCTAGTAATTTCCGGTACGTGTTTCCTTGTGGAATCAATCTGAAACTTAATGGAGTCACATGACAAAGCAGCCTCATGTCATTGGTGAGCTGATGGTTTCGCGCAATTTTATGGTCAACAATGACAGCTAAATTTAAGTTGAAAGGAGATCTGTTCAGTTAGAGATATTCAGCGTTGTATAGCACGTGGGGACAATCCTAGTAAATATTAATTAGTATGGAATTCGAAGTACCGTTTGCAGTCTCATCGCTTTTTGGCTCCTTACCGTGCTTCCCTCTTTTATCCCTTCGTTAATAACATTCGCTGCCTCGTCTTGTTTCTCTGTGTGTATGGGACGACTATTAACATATAAAGAATTCATAAAGAAAAACGTCGAGACTCGGACACACTTTTGGTCACTGCGTTAGAAATAGGAGGCTGTGGATGGTCTACTGCCAACAGCACACACGAAAATTCCATTCCAGGTCTAGCTTCATTCAGCATTTGCTTTCCTAGGCTTTTCAGGATTACATTCAAACGGTGAAACTACGAAAATTTATAATCTAAAAATCTATGCCTGTCTTAAGTTGAAATAATGTCATATAAATTGCTAAAATAACGTTATAAATCTAAATATTACAAACTACTCTTGCATGTCCATTATTTATTTTCAGCAAGAGTGTATAAGTAATTTTAATTTTAAATTGATTGTTTCAAAGTGACTTCAAGATTAATTGGAATAACAACATAAGTAGGAATAGTAATTATTATAGGATATTATAGATCACTTCTCGAAGACCGTCGTATTTCGAAATATGACTTTCTGGGCTTATAATAATTTTCATCCAAAAAGTCATGTTTCTAAATGTAACTCTTGAATTCATATTATGTCAATCTGACTATGCTTACTTTTTCATAATTAACGACACATTCTAAAACAATACTCTCTTGATACAACCAAAACGAATCTTAGTTCTCTCTTCTCGACAATACATTTTCAATGCCAGATAGCGTTCTTCGTGCAAAACGTGTAGTGATAACAAGGCAAGATCTAAAGCACAATTGAAATATACCATTGTTGCTATGAAACTAATTACGAAATTCTCTGAGCGCAACGCAATCCTAACTATCCTCTAGCGGGTAATTTTGGATGCTGAGTTATGACAAGTTACACGTTATACGTGCATCTCAAAACGATTCCTTCTAAATCAGTAATTAAAAACTGCTTAATTTTGAGTTGTAACATCCTTCTTCCAAATAAGCGACATGGAAATAAATATTGTCTGTGAAATTGCCGCACTTCAGCATTACATTCTTGTTTTATAAAGACGAGAAGCCAAAGCTTCTGTTCTTATTCAATACGTCATAAAGAGTAACGGTACACAACCTACAAACTACTGAGGTAGTTCACTGAGGCCGACGACTCTGGTTAAATTATACTCACACGAATAACAACATCGGTTATAAAGTACATAGGTGCTGATGGTTTATATTTCGTGATAATGCCATTTATTCACCATTTCCTTTTAGTTCCCTTCCTTCCATAACATTCACTTGTACATCAATTTCGAAATACTTCAACAAGTCAGAATGAAACTAAAAACGTGAGGATTGGAACTGAAATAGTAGTATAGAAGACCTAATAAAATTAATTCATGTGCTTCGAAATACCGCTAAATTCTGGAATTAGGTTACACTTCATTAAGAAGAACAGAAAGCAGCTGTCCCTTGTGACAACCATATATGACGTCATGTGATATAAATTCGTACTTGCTAGTTCCGGCCCAACTCACAGATTTGCAGACGTCCGTCACTCCGTGGTTCCCAGCTCTACTGACTTGTTCCCTTGCAGATTGTGTTATAATATGAAATCGGTGGACCATGGTTGTATAATATCTCTCAAAATTGAATATACGCCAATTTTTTTATCGCATGTTATTTTAAAGCACGATAGTGGACATATACAGGGTGATTCACGAGGATTTACCGTCCCTTACGGAGCTCACTTCCGAAGACATTCTGAGGAATAAAGTCACATAAAAATTTATTAAAATCTCAATGTTTTCAATATTACATAAATTTGTTTTTTATTACATTGAAATAAAGGAATTTAAGAAAATCACATTTTTTAATATACCGTTAACAGTCTTATAGAGTAAAATTATACTACTTATAAATCGTCGAGAGTTTTAAGTTTTATAATTAAATTAAAAATGTAACTGAATATATGAAATTTGCTTGTCATAAGACGACACGTGATGTTTGTTTTAAATATAAATAACATAAAATTCTTTCCTGTATCCTTTCTATTTGCATCTGGTGGAAATGGAACTGACGTGACCATGTTACAGACGCATACTCTAGCTTACTCCTAACTAGAGTTTTATATAGAGTAGTAATATAATTTATATTATTTAATTCTTTTGTATTTGTGATTATAAATCCTTATTTTCTCTATGCATCAATTACCACTTGATTTAAGTACATTTTAAAACAAAAGTTGTGTGTAAAATAAATACCCTAATCCTTGAATATTTCTACTCTGGTAACTTAACACCATTAATTTCATACGAATTTTGAGCAACTGTCATATTTTTAGAATACGTCATGAAGCAACATTTATTAAGATTTAACAGACCAAATGATCGATACTCCATCTATATAGCCTGTCCAAATCAAGCTATAGATCAAAAACGCCTTGTTTGTCAATGGCTTCATACAATTTAACATCACGAGCATATAGTAAACATTTAGAGTGCAAAATCTGTTTATGTAAGTCATTGACATAAAGTAAAAAGAACAAGGGACCAAGATTGGATCCTTTGGGGTACACGTGAAGTTACTGTGAATGGTTTTGATTTTATTCGATTGAATGAAACATACTGCTGCCTGTTTGCAAGATATGATGCCATTAACTGTAAGTATGAAAAAGATAATCCAAATCTTGGAAGTTTATTAATTAAAATTTTATGGTCAATTTTATGAAACGCTTTGGGAGAGTCAAGGCATATCACGTCTAAATTCCTACGATTATGTAATGTATTATATGCCTTTTGTGTAAAATGGATGAGATTTGTTGTGGTAGACCTATGGGTGTAAAATCGAAGCTGATTTATATCAATTGCACTATAAACATGTTGAAAAATTCGTGTATATAGAATCTGCTTAAATACCTTGGCTGGGGCACAAACTACTGCAATAGCTCTGTAATTTTCAATTTCACTATTATCACCAGATTTAAACACAGGGTAAACCTTTGTTAATTTCCATATTTTCGGAAAAAGTTTTTGTTTTTAAAATTAATTTACACAACAAACATAAAGGATACATAAGTACTTCGAAACAAGCTTCCAATACATAAGGAGGTAAATCATCTGGGCCACAAGATTTTTTAGGCTTTAATTTTCTTATAGCAGTCAAATATTTCTGTCTAGTTAGAGGCTTAGTTGTTAATGGATAATTAATATAATCTGGTATTACCGTATTTTCTTTTTGAGGCTTGTGTGATATGTTTACATAGTAAACCGAACTAAAGTAATCATCAAACACTTCCGAAATAGAATCATTGGTATCAAAAATCTGATCTTGCCTAGTCATTAACTTTGCTGTGATATTTTTGCTAGTTCTCCTATTTTTTATATAGGTCCAAAACATTTAGAGCCGTTTTTGAAAGTATTATCTATCTCAATAACATAACTATGATACGCATTATTTATCATAATTTTAACTCTTTCGAATTTGAATAATTTCAAGGGAATAATTGTTCCGGTGCCTGGATTTTTTTTGTTTAAATTGGTCTTTATTATACTCAGATAAATGCATCCCTCTCCTGAACTATTCTTTGAACTTGAGATTATTTAGAATTTCTTTTGTAAACCAAGATGGATATTTCTTTTTAGCTGAAACTCTTTTCTTTGGAACTGTAGAATCCATTAAGAATATAGTACTGAGTAAAAGTAACCCGTAGCAACATCAATATCAGTAAACAGTGATAACAATTACCAGTTAACATTGGAAACAATTTATACAATTCTAGGAAGTGAGCTTTCTGGATATTATACACATGTGTATAACTCCGTGTAAGTTGCAAGTTGTAATTCTGGTTGAGTGTAAGACAAGGCCATACATCTTTAACTCTGCCAGGTAAAACAAAGAATTTTACAGACGATTTCACATTAGTGTAACTCTGAAAATATTGATCTAAGGATCCATGTATATATGGCATTTTTGTTTTCTCAAAAATGGCTTCCAAATAAAGTTCCGTAAGTGGGGCTAATTCCATCTGAATCATCCTGTTCAATGTTCACTCTTAAACACCTTACAAATGTGCTGACGGATGCAGCTGACTATGAAGACCAAGGACATTGTCTTTATTTCAGACATCGCGTCACCTCAATCCTGGACTCCTGAGGAATATCTCAAAGGTCGGAGAGACTCGCATAAACAAGTCTGCCGACCCCTGCAGTAGAGGCTATCTCTCCTTTCTATTAATATCTGCATACAGACCACTGCAATGATAGAAGTGTACTGTGACACGAAAGGTTATATTTGATCGTATCAAGTTCCTGCACATTTAAAGGACGAACCTAAAATTCTTTCTATCTTCTATTATCAACACACACAGCTCTCCTAAACAGACTAAGCATATTGGGAATTAAGTCAGTGGCTTTTTCAAAACATGCTAAGAAATATTTCATTCATTCATTCATTCATGCATTAGTGTCCTGCCCGAGGTCAAGTCTTTCCTATTTTCTGTCTTCCTCTTTGTCTCCACATACGATCAAAAGTCTATCATCTGATATCTTCTTCTCCCCCGAACTCTTCTCCCGTTCACCACTTCTTCCAATACATATTTTAGTTGGCAGTTTCTTCTCAGCCAGTAACCCAACTAATTCCTTTTCCTCTTCCTGATCAGTTTCAGCATCATTCTTTCTTCGCCCACTCTTTCCAGCACAGCTTCATTTCTTAATCTGTCCGTCCACTTCACAAGTTGCATTCTTCTCCATATCCACATTACAAATTCTTCTATTCGCTTCTCTTCACTTCGTCGTAATGTCCATGTTTCTACCCAGTAAAATGCCACACTCCATAGAATACAATTCACTAGTGTCATTTTTAGTTCTTTTTTCAGAGGTCCGCAGAAGATGCGCCTTTTTCTATTAAAACCTTCCTTTGCCATTGCTATCCTCCTATTGTCTTCCTGGCAGCAGCTCATGTTACTGCCCAGGTATCTGAAGCTGTCCACTTGCTCTACTGCCTCATTTAGAATTCGCAATTTTACCTTCTTTACTTTTCTTCCTATGACCATGGTCTTCGTCTTGTTGGCATTTATCTTCATCCCATACTGTTCACAGCTGTCATTTAGCTCCAGTAGCATATCCCTTAGTATCATCTTCTGTTTTGCTAACAACGCCGTATCATCAGCAAATCTTACGCACTTTATTTTTTCCCTCCTACTATGAGACAATTTTTATCTCGAGAAGGAGGCGAAAAGAAACAAAATTGTGTTGAGGTCTTTTCTTTGAAATATTTCAAAGAATGACACTATAAAATTAAGGGTATTAATAATACGGTTATGTCTATATATTGCTGGCGATATTTATTGAATGGTCCACACCTGTGAAGTAACGGTTAGCGCGTCTGGCCGCGAAACCATTTGGTCCGGGTTTCAATTCCCGGTCGGGACAAGTTACCTGGTTGAGGTTTTTTCCAGGGTTTTCCCTCAACCCAATATAAGCAAATGCTGGGTAACTATCGGTGATGCACCCAGGACTCATTTCATCGGCATTATCACCTTCATCTCATTCAGACGCTAAATAACCTAAGATGTTGATAAAGCGTCGTAAAATAACCTACTAAAATAAACAATTTACTGAATGTGATTAAAACATGAACGCAGAAACTTTTTTTACTTGATACTTCAAATAAAAGTAATGTTGAAGTAAACAAACTTCATAATAGAGGAAAACGAAGAGCAAGTTGTGTGTAATGACATCAACATTCGCCCACTTATGATTCTTGTGTTGTTTCTTTTTAAGTGTGTCACATAGTGCTCAAATATGTGAGGATGAGTGATCACTGTTACGAGGTTGTGTTAATAGTAATATGCTTTACAAGAGCGGTATGTTGAATTTTTCATGTTCGAGGAAAAGTTTGAAAAAGCGAAACGTAGTTGACCTTTTTTAATTTCCGAGAAGTGAAAGAAAACATACCGCTCGTGTATTGTACGTTATTTTGTGCGAAGAAGGTTTATTACATACCTGAAAGAGGAATTTCTAATTAGTTGCAATGAAATCTCCATCTTGGTTTCTGTTCAATGACGGCAAATTTGCAAAACAATATCTATCTTCAACATTGTTGCTTTAAGATATTTTCTGTGTTTACTATACTCCAGCATGCCGTGATATACGTCTGTCTTTTTTTCCCCCCAGTGTATGATGAGTCTGGAATCTTGTTGATTTTTTCACGGCTTCCTTAATGTTACTTGCATCACGAATGCAGTAACTTTAGTGGAGTTGTAGAGTTTACTTAATTTTTGCAAATATTTGAAAAAAAAATTAAGAGTGCAATTTAGGTGAAATTGCAGTGGAAATTTCCAATTTATAATTATTACTATATTGAACGTCTCTAAAACTAGTATGTTAAAAGCCTAAAGCAGTAAAATCTATATGTCACTTAAGGGGTAAGAAGAGGGAAATTGTTGTGTGAGTTAGGTTGGGAATACTGAATGTGGAATTTTAGACTTTCCGCGGATTGGTTTTGTGCGGAAACCAAGCAAATACGCACGATGTCGCACAAAATGATTTTGTGCTTGAAGCCTGTGTTAATACAGACTTGCAGACTGACAACGCCTTTTACAGTGCATACAAATGCTGCATTCTCATGCATACAAACATGTTATGTCTTTAGTTTATCGCAGCTTGCGTCACACCAGCACAACCTTCAGTGCACGGCCATTATCGAGTATGCATGCCAACTATGTGTTGTGGTTCAACATATCGTGACCTCCACACCATTGCTGGTCACATGTCTGTCAAAAGTACGATCAGATTGTATTAGTGTAATTTATTTGTGAAAGTGTTTAGAGATACGAGTTAATTGACGGGAAGTAAGTTAACAAGTGGAAAAATATTAAAATAGTGTTATTTCTAATGTTACGTTGTTCTATTTTAGTGAGAAAAACACAAATAAAACATTGCGAAAGTCTGATTCTCAATATGATGCGACTGTCTTGTCTGGGGTTAAAATTTCAAATGTAGGTGGACAAAAAAAACCCTGACTGTTCCCCTTTTTAAACCGATTGATATTAGATAGGCCTATACACGGATTGTAAGTAAAATTGTGGCAACACTGCCGGGAATGTGTCATGGATTCCTGCAACTCGGTACGAAATATTTCATATGAAATATTTTTTATGTCGAAATGTAAGCAAAAAGGGATAAAATTGTATTAAACTATTTTGTTTGAAATATGTCAAAGAATAACCCCCTGAAATTAATACGACATTACTTTCTGTTGGCTCTATTTGCTGGGAACGGAGAAACAACTTAACGTATCTTAACTTCTTATTGCAGGACGCAACACAAACTTGTTTTCTTTTTATTTATTTATTTATTTAATTCTTTTCTCTTTATTATGTCGGACAACGCACTATTAATATTACTGTCAGTCTTTACACCGACATTAATGTCTTGTTTTATATTATCATCATAAATAGTTATTATTTCTGTACTCTTAATCGGTATTAATTGCGACGGTGATATAATTAATATATAAATTAGGAGTAAGCACAAAATATTTAGTTTTGACAACTTTCAACCTAAAACTAGATTCTTCTACTGCTTTCAATAATAATATTCACCGTTTTAATTTTGTAGTACCAAATTTAGAATTGTTCCTCGACAATGTCCCAGCCCTTCTGTTTTATACATCTTGATTACACAACTTTTAACACTGTATCACTTCGGATTATGTATGATAAGAACTTTCTTGTGTTAAATTTTAACGTACCTTGTTAACATGTTTCGACCTATTTTCGGGCATCTTCAGAACTGGTCGTTGTTGGTCTTGGCGCCTCTTGTTTCCTGTGCGGGTGTGTTCGTAGTGTAGAGTCAAAGAGTGTGTGTGTTTTGAAATTGAGTTATGTGTTGAGAATGTCGTTGGGGTGTGTTTTCGTGTGTCTGTTTATTTCATATTGTTCTAGTGTGTTGAGTTTCTGGCTTTTTGGTTGGATGTGCAGTATTTCCATGTCTGTGTTGATGTCTCTGAAGGTGTGGTTGGCATTTGTGTTGTGTTCTGCATATGTGGAGGTGTTTTGTGATTTTGTTATGGCTGTGATGTGTTCTTTGTAACGTGTTTGAAATGATCTGCCTGTCTGTCCTATGTAGAAGTTTTTGCAGGTGTTACGGAAGAAATGTTTTAAATGATCTATTTAAACATTGAACTTCCACATTTATGTCGGACTGGGTAGCGTAGTCCATGTAGCGGTAGCCTTCTGTGCTCGAGGTTGCGAGTTCCATCCCGGCCCAGGTCGATTACATTTAAGTGTGCTTAAATGCGGCAGGTTCATGTCAGTAGATTTACTGGCATGTAAAAGAACTTCTGCGGGACAAAGTCCCGGCACACCGGCGACGTTGATATAAGCCCAGCAGTTGCGAGCGTCGTTAAATAAACCAAAATTTATTCTTTTTCACATTTGAAAAAAAAATATTGCTGACTAAATTAAAATGAAAGTGTATTTCTACAAAGCCGGAAGGTTGCGGGTTAGATTCCCGACGTGGTCATGAATTTTGTCCAATGATCTAATCCTTTCGGCCGCACCATGGCCCTGGAGGTCACCACTCTCTAACAGAAATGAGTACCAGGGGCAATTCCTTGGGGTAAAAATGGCGGCAACGTTGGACTGACGTCTGTACTGCCATTAATGTCGATTTTAAAGTTGCGAGCCTTAACCACTAGCTACTTTCTTGTCGATTTGGCCTGGAGTGGAATTCACTTTCGTCTTAAATATTGTGACTTTTAATTCAAACAACAATGGGTTTTATTTCTATCTTTTATCACACCCGTCAAACAAAAGGTATTCCACTCAACACTGCAACACTGTAATCGTTATTGCACTCCACAGAATAACAATGGCTGTTCACGTTTATTTTTGAGAAGAACAACAATTTAGTATTTACTATTTATTTATTTAACTGGTAGAGATAAGACCGTCAGGCCTTCTCTGCCGTTCTACCAGGGGATTACACCTATAATATGAACAATAAAATTACAATTAATATTAAATTTTCAATTACAATTACAATTACAATAAGAATTAAAGTACGACAAGATTACCTGATTAATAACAGCTAGACATTTTATGAAAGAAGTTAAAAACAAAGAATATTTTTGTACTCCTAATTTC
Source organism: Periplaneta americana (assembly GCF_040183065.1). Lineage (NCBI taxonomy): Eukaryota > Metazoa > Arthropoda > Insecta > Blattodea > Blattidae > Periplaneta > Periplaneta americana. The sequence continues at coordinate 5,566,729 of NC_091129.1, read as the reverse complement.
AACTAATGTTCACAAAAGACTATTTACAAAAGAGAACTGTCAGTTCTCAGTTCACAGTTCGTTCGCCCTGGCTAGTTCTTCTAGCTCACTCACTCAAGTTTACTGTACATCGATCCCACGAGTCCACACCTGTGGAGTAACGGTTGGCGCATCTGGCCGCGAAACCAGGTGGCCCGGGTTCGATTCCCGGTCGAGGCAAGTTATCTGATTGAGGTTTTTTCCGGGGTTTTCCCTCAACCCAATATGAGCAAATGCTGGGTAACTTTCGGTGCTCGAACCCGAATTCATTTCACCAGCATTATCACCTTCATCTCATTCAGACGCTAAATAACCTAAGCTTTTGATAAAGCGTCGTAAAATAACCTAGTAAAAAGTCGATCTCACTACTTCCAGATAACAGTCCACTGCACTTCGAACTCAAGACTTCCAGAGTCAGTTCACTGCACTTCGAACCCAAGACTTCCGGACGTGTTGCCCTGCTGCCTCAGTACTCACTTAAGTTGACTGTACTTCGAACTCAAGACTTCCAGAGTCAGATCACTGCACTTCGAACCCAAGACTTCCGGACGTGTTGCCCCGCTGCCTCAGTACTCACATAAGCTGACTGTACTTCGAACTCAGGACTTCCAGAGTCAGTTCACTGCACTTCGAACCCAAGACTTCCGGACGTGTTGCCCTGCTGCCTTAGTACTCACTTAAGTTGACTGTACTTCGAACTCAAGATTTCCAGAGTCAGTTCACTGTGCTTCGAACCCAAGATTTCCGGACGTGTTGCCCCGCTGCCTCAGTACTCACTTAAGTTGACTGTACTTCGAACTCAAGACTTCCAGAGTCAGTTCACTGCACTTCGAACCCAAGACTTCCGGACGTGTTGCCCCGCTGCCTCAGTACTCACTTAAGTTGACTGTACTTCGAACTCAAGACTTCCAGAGTCAGTTCACTGCACTTCGAATCCAAGACTTCCGGACGTGTTGCCCCGCTGCCACAGTACTCACTTAAGTTCGCTGTACTTCGAACCCAAGTCTTTCTAGGTTTCTCGCAGCTGTCTGCCTAACTAGACTGGCTCAAATGAACTGACTCTGCGACTCACTTGCCCTTCTATTTGTTAGATCATACATTCTCGAATGTACTGCTTCCCCAAGTTTCTACAACAAGAGGTCTTCGGGAACAATCCGTTCGTCCGACGAAGCTCTCGTTTCCACTCCCCGCGCCGCAGCGCGCCTGCTATCTGCCTGACGCGCGGGAAACTACCCGACGTGACCAGGTCTGCCAACATGACGCCACAATACATAATGCTCCCAGTTATGATTAGTAGCAATGAAAGAAGAAATGACACTACTGGCACATCTGCCTTCACTGCTGTTCATTATACTGACAGTGCACAAAATCTATATGTACAGAGCATACTCCGTTATTGATTGCTGATGTGTAGTAGGGTAGCAAAAGACTGTGATGGTTCTACAGGCCTGCATTGATATAACGATGTGAAAACTACGATTGTTGGAAAACTCTAATGAAAAGGTATTAGTTTTCCTTTGCAAATATGCCTTTAAACAAAATCACCAACAATCCACAAATAAGTCAGAATTGCGATAAGACGGTGAACAGTCCGTCTCTACTGACCTTTCCTGCACGCTGTAGAAAAACTCGTTTGTCCATCATACAGGGTGCTCTAAAATTCCCCTTACTAACTTCTAGGACTTTTTAGTTTATCTGTAAGTTTTGTGTGTTTATTAATGTTTATTGATATTGCTGAAAATTCAGTCACACATAATATGGAACGTATAGCGTTATTATACAGAATGCTCTAAAATTCCCCTTACAAACTTCTAGGACTTTTTAATTTATCTGTAAGTTTAGTGTGTTTATTAATGTTTATTGATAGTCCTGCAAATTCAATCACACATAATATGGAACGTAGAGCGTTATTATAAAGAATGCTCTAAATTTCGCCTTACAAACTTCTAGGACTTTTTAGTTTATCTGTAAGTTTAGTGTGTTTATTAATGTTTATTGATATTCCTGCAAATTCAGTCACACATAATATGGAACGTATGGCGTTATTATAAAGAATGCTCTAAATTTCGCCTTACAAACTTCTAGGACTTTTTACTTTATCTGTAAGTTTAGTGTGTTTATTAATGTTTATTGATATTCCTGCAAATTCAATCACACATAATATGGAACGTATAGCGTTATTATACAGGGTGCTCTAAAATTCCCCTTACAAACTTCTAGGACATTTTAATTTATCTGTAAGTTTAGTGTGTTTATTAATGTTTATTGATATTCCTGCAAATTCAATCACACATAATATGGAACTTATAGCGTTATTATAAAGAATGCTCTAAATTTCGCCTTACAAACTTCTAGGACTTTTTAGTTTATCTGTAAGTTTAGTGTGTTTATTAATGTTTATTGATAGTACTGCAAATTCAGTCACACATAATATGGAACGTATAGCGTTATTATAAAGAATGCTCTAAATTTCGCCTTACAAACTTCTAGAACTTTTTAGTTTATCTGTACGTTTAGTGTGTTTATTAATGTTTATTGATATTCCTGCAAATTCAATCACACATAATATGGAACGTATAGCGTTATTATAAAGAATGCTCTAAATTTCGCCTTACAAACTTCTAGGACTTTTTAGTTTATCTGTAAGTTTAGTGTGTTTATTAATGTTTATTGATAGTGCTGCAAATTCAGTCACACATAATATGGAACGTATAGCGTTATTATAAAGAATGCTCTAAATTTCGCCTTACAAACTTCTAGGACTTTTTAGTTTATCTGTAAGTTTAGTGTGTTTATTAATGTTTATTGATAGTGCTGCAAATTCAGTCACACATAATATGGAACGTATAGCGTTATTATAAAGAATGCTCTAAATTTCACCTTACAAACTTCTAGAACTTTTTAGTTTATCTGTAAGTTTTGTGTGTTTATTAATGTTTATTGATATTCCTGCAAATTCAGTCACACATAATATGGAACGTATAGCGTTATTATAAAGAATGCTCTAAATTTCGCCTTACAAACTTCTAGGACTTTTTAGTTTATCTGTAAGTTTAGTGTGTTTATTAATGTTTATTGATAGTGCTGCAAATTCAGTCACACATAATATGGAACGTATAGCGTTATTATAAAGAATGCTCTAAATTTCGCCTTACAAACTTCTAGAACTTTTTAGTTTATCTGTAAGTTTAGTGTGTTTATTAATGTTTATTGATATTCCTGCAAATTCAGTCACACATAATATGGAACGTATAGCGTTATTATAAAGAATGCTCTAAATTTCGCCTTACAAACTTCTAGGACTTTTTAGTTTATCTGTAAGTTTAGTGTGTTTATTAATGTTTATTGATAGTGCTGCAAATTCAGTCACACATAATATGGAACGTATAGCGTTATTATAAAGAATGCTCTAAATTTCGCCTTACAAACTTCTAGAACTTTTTAGTTTATCTGTAAGTTTTGTGTGTTTATTAATGTTTATTGATATTCCTGCAAATTCAGTCACACATAATTTGGAACGTATAGCGTTATTATAAAGAATGCTCTAAATTTCGCCTTACAAACTTCTAGGACTTTTTAGTTTATCTGTAAGTTTAGTGTGTTTATTAATGTTTATTGATAGTGCTGCAAATTCAGTCACACATAATATGGAACGTATAGCGTTATTATAAAGAATGCTCTAAATTTCGCCTTACAAACTTCTAGAACTTTTTAGTTTATCTGTAAGTTTAGTGTGTTTATTAATGTTTATTGATATTCCTGCAAATTCAATCACACATAATATGGAACGTATAGCGTTATTATAAAGAATGCTCTAAATTTCGCCTTACAAACTTCTAGAACTTTATAGTTTATCTGTAAGTTTTGTGTGTTTATTAATGTTTATTAATGTTCCTGCAAATTCAATCAGACATAATATGGAACGAATAGCGTTATTATACAGAATGCTCTAAATTTCGCCTTACAAACTTCTAGGACTTGTTAAGGGGACTGAGTAGATAATATTTTGAATTGGAACCCATGTCCGGAAACGTACCGTTTCCGTGCTACAGCCGTTTGAAAACGTGGTACAGAAACCACTTACAGAACTGAACGCGTGGAGGAAAATCGGCTGGCTGTAGTGAATGTATCCTTTGGAGGTAGTATGCATGTAGTTGTTGTTCGTGCAGAACATTCCAGACGATCCTGGGAGCAACATCCCGTTCACGCGCAATTGCTGGTGTACTCGTTGACGGGTTCCCTTCAAGTTGATGCGGTACGGCCTCTTCCAATTCTGGAGTGCGGCGTCTCCTTGGAGCAGCACAGTCATTCCTGCTGGCGGTGAAGGTACCCCTTTCTCGAAGCCGTTGCCTAATTATGGCGAAAAGGGTATGCGATGTAGTCGGACATTGTGGATAACGATCTCGATAAAGGCTACGAGCAGCTCTTCCATTACCTCGAGCTCCGCCATACAGAAGGATCATGTTAGTGTATTCTGAAAAAGTGTACTGAACCATGTTGCTCTAACACTGAAAGACATGTGAATGAGGCTCTAACTAGCTCCGAGATGTAGGATAAACGTCAATTGACATCACAATCGCGAGGCTATTACTTGTTGAGACACTTGACGTACGTTCAGGCAGTGCTTGCTTTCAAACGGCTGTAGCACGGAAACGGTACGTTTCCGGACATGGGGTCCAATTCAAAATATTATCTACTCAGTCCCCTTAACAAGTCCTAGAATTTGTAAGGGGAATTTTAGAGCACCCTGTATAATAATGCTACATACGTTCCATATTATGTGTGATTGAATTTGCAGGAACATCAATAAACATTAATAAACACACAAAACTTACAGATAAACTAGCAATGTACAGTAATGAGGCTGCATACATTCTAGATATTAGTCTGGATTAGATCTTTTTCTCTATTTTTAGGAACTTCCTTCTAAACTCACTTTTTTCCATTTTACTGTATTACGTTTTGGAACAACCTTGAAAGAAGTAAATCACTACTTGTGGTACACAACACCAGTCTAAGTCCATGTATGGTACGTAACCAGACAGTTGACACGAATACAGGGTCGAAAGTAAGATATGAACATAAAGCTCTAATGTATTTATTACATAGGCTGATATAATAAAAAATAGATTTCTGTTATTATTTGCAGAGAGAGTTAACTCATTTACTTGTCCGTGAATGTTACAAAATTTAACTTGAATTTAGTCAACATTGAGCTCCTTGAAGGAGCCCTCAAACCCGAAGACATCGTCAGAGTTTAAGGCACCTCCTTGCCTCTTGCTCTCGTCAGACTTGAAGTTCTCGTGTTGTTTAAACCAGTTGCGGTAACTGTCTACTTTCTTAAGCCACAGATCTGAAACAGTTCCAGCAAGATGTTAGACAGCTGCAAAAACAAAAGGTAGAAATAATTTAGATAGAAAGTGGGACCAATATATGATACATTGTATTACCTATGTTGTTGTAGTGTAGTAAAGCCTTTTTAATTGAAAGATATTAATGTGTTTGAGTACCTAAAACAAAATTTTTCAGTACCTCAATTAGGATTTATAAAACATCAAATAGTCTCTAAGTAAAGCAAGAGAAAACACTATAGTTATTTAAAGTAACACAATAGTAACAAATTACAAATTTATGGACAAAGGCAAAAAAGCAACATCAGACCCACACAAAGGTGTTGTAGGCTATAGGAAGTTGTACTTGATTGTCCAAATTATGTTCATGTAAATATTAAACTTTGTCAAAGGTACCGGTGGAGAAGTGTCACTTACAATTATACACCTAAATGCATTTAAAACTCCACAAAAATTGTTTTAACTGTTGAAAGCAAAGTTGGCTTGGAAATAAATTAGTACACCCTTCGCTGAGTGTTCTAGAGAAGAAAATTGACGCTGAAAAAGTTTATAAGCAGAAATAGTAATATGCGTTACAAGAGCGGTATTTTGAAGTTTTAATGTTCGAGGAAAAGTTTGAAAAAGCGAAACGTAGTTGAAAGAGGAATTTCTAATCAGTTGCAATGAAATCTCCATCTTGGTTTCTGTTCAATGACGGCAACTTTGCAAAACAAAAATATCTATCTTCAACATTGTTGCTTTAAAATCTTTTCAGTGTTTTCTATACTCCAGCTGGCCGTGATATACGTCTGTCTTCCCCCCCCCCTCCCCAGTCTATGATGAGCATGGAATCTTGTTGATTTTTTCACGGCTTCCTTAATGTTACTTGCTTCACGAATGCAGTAACTTTAGTGGAGTTGTAGAGTTTACTTAATTTTTGCAAATATTTAAAAACAATAATTAACAGTGCAATTTAGGTGAAATTGCAGTGGTGAGTTTCCAAATTATAATTATTACTATATTGAAAGTCTCTAAAAATAATATGTTAAAAGCCTAAAGCAGTGAAATCAATATGTCACTTAAGCGGTAAGAAGAGGGAAATTGATATGTGTGTTAGGTTGGGAATACTGAATGTGGAATTTCAGACTTTCCGCGGATTGGTTTTGTGCAGAAACCAAGCAAATACGCACGATCTCGCACAAAATAAATTTCTACACAAACAGACGTCACGGGATATACATCTATAATTTCGGGACATGTTCCACTTCAACTGTAACGGATTTCTGCACAAGAATATCTGCTGCAGCACACAGTTCATTCAGGTGCATGTTCTTTGTCAAACACTTTCCATTTTCCTACACACTCTTTCTCACACATCTCCTCGCGCTCCCTGGATTTTTAAATTTGAACACCTCCTATTGTCCTATTGTAAACCAAATCATGGCGGATTGTGGGATATTTGAGTAAATGTTTTGCATTTTCTGGTATAGCCAACTAGTCACTCATAACGAGTCAACCTCAGCACATGTGTGGACTTCGGTCCTACGTTCATAGACATGTATGACGTAGTGCAGAGGGCGGGCACTAGAGGGAACCCAAGAGTTGGAACTTAAACTGAGAGGATTCTGTCCGACGCCGGGGTGGGTATCTGGTGTGACTTAGTGGATAAAGCATCAGCACGTAGAGCTGAAAACCCAGGTTCAAATCCCGGCGCCGGAGAGAATTTTTCTCCGTTTCATTACTCTTCCATCGTATGATGACGCAGAATATCTGCATGGAAATATCATATGTACTTCTGTACATTAAAATAATATATATGACATGCGTAAATCACTTCGATATTTAAGACGGCGCTTATTCCGTCGGATCCCGGCCAACTAGTCACTCATAACGAGTGCACCTCAGCACATGTGTGGACTTCAGTCCTAGGTTCATAGATATGTATGACGTAGTGCAGAGGGTGGCCACTAGAGGGAACCCAAGAGTTGGAACTTAAACTGAGACGATTCTGACCGACGTCGGGGTGGGTATCCGGTGTGGCTTAGTGGATAAAGCATCAGCACGTAGAGGTGAAAACCCGGGTTCAAATCCCGGCGCCGGAGAGAATTTTTCTCCGTTTCATTACTCTTTCATCGTATGATGACGCAGAATATCTATATGGAAATATCATATGTACTTCGGTACATTAAAATAATGTATATATTCCTCAGGATTCTCCTAGAATTTTGTTTTAATTTTATTCCGTTCATTCACTCGTTCACTATTTCACTCTTTCACTCACCAGCTCGTTAATTAATTAATCCTTTCATTAAATATGTTGGATTCATAATATTTCCATGTCAATCGTACTTTTCTGTATAATCTATCTGCAGTCATGTTACAACTCTGTTTCAAAACTTCATACTACTCTGAGAATTTTGTGACTGTAGCATACTTACTCCAGTTTTCTTGCAATGAACCTCCTGTCCCACCCAGATCATCGGGAAGGCACATTCTCGGTACTTGTTTGCTGAACTCTGTGAGATCCTTTCCATGAACATAAACCTGGAAATTGTAAGCGTTATGTATTTTTAGCGCTATTCGCATTCAGGTTTATTTCATTATAAGGTGGTTAAGAAGCTACACCCTAGACAAACGATAATTAATTCGTCAAACAATACCAATTAAATAATCAATTGAATTTAAATATTTGAAGTTCGGGAAGAAGGGTTTCAACTTCATTTAAATAGCCCTGAGACTAAAGAGGTTAATTTTAATTAAAGAGAGGAATGAAATTCAAATAAATGTCTTGTTTTTGAGAAGGTTTCAACGAAGACCTAACATATTATACATTAAGACACGCCTCCCTAACAATATATGCTGCAGGATTACGCATAACGAACTGGAAATAATTTTATGTGTTATGAGTACCCATCTGATTTATGTAACATAGAATGAGCAGGACAAAAGGAATTATTAGAACGTACAGTCAATGGTACTCAGGATTCTGAGAGAAGAGGATGGATATCAGTGAAGAAAAAAGAAACTTTAAAAATGCCTGCTTTAACTACAGGTGCCCGTTTCAACAATCGCTGATATGAAAGCTGTTCGTTTTATTTTTCTTAAATAGGATACCACATAATTAAAAAAAAGGTGCTAGCATGTTTTTCATAATATTCGTCAGTAGTGAAGTAAAACTAAGTGTCGGTTAAGTGAATTGTCTGTCTGTCTGTCTGTCTGTCTGTCTAAGCATACGTCTCTGCATTGTGGATCCACGATTAGGATTCACATGTTATGTAGCAGATAAGGGTTGTTCTCAGATAGCGCCATGGCGGATAAAGGTGATGGCTTCCGAAATGCAGGGCTGGGCAAAGTACTGACATCCAAGTATTTCAAATACAAATACAAAATACTTCAAATAATTGTGTTTGAAATACAAGTACAAAATACGTTTAAAAAATTAACCAAAATACTTTTGTATTTCAAATACTCAAAATGCATTTGTGTTTCAAATACTCGAAAGAAATAAGAATATTACTGAAAATATGAAATATTATATTAACATTGAAAGTATTTTTACCTCGAAGATTTACATAAACACTGTAACTGAACTTCTTCCTTTTCCCAGTCAGCAATGAAATTATGCTACATATGAATAATTACTGCTCCCTTTGAAAACAACCAATTCCTCAAATGTTCATAAGATAAGGATTCCCTTGCTTGTGAATGAATAAATCCTGCAAAACAGAACAGTCTTTCTACAGGCGTAGAGGGACACAAACTTGTATTATATTTATAAAAGCTTGTTTTACTGTTGGGTAATTCTCTAGAGAGCACAGGGTTGTCCCTTTGCCATTGAGGAATTGTATGAGCTCATACTCCACAGCAGACAAGTTCTTTTCTTTTTGCTTTTCAAAGTCTTTTGTACTTGAGTTGAAAACATAAAACTTGTTTTCATCGTCTTCATCGTCTGAACTGACCAAAGATGTAGTAGACAACTGCTCAGCTGATTTCACAACACATATTCTGTGTCCTCTTCTTATCACCTAGTGAGGAAATGTCAGGTAGCCATCTCATCTTCAATGATGGGTGGAGCAAGCTGCCAAAATAGCTCAAATTGCTTTTAGGGTCAGATCAAACATCGCTTTAAATCTTGATGAAAGCGAACTCATTAGGATTGGAGTTACTTGGAATAGATGCCGTAGATTACTAGATAACATAATATGTAATCTGTTTTTGAGGGAAATTAATGTGGATAGAAGTTGGCCGTAATAGCACGTCTTCTCATTTTGCATTAAATTAAGGGCTACGGCAATAGGTTTCAGAACTGCACAATATTCTTCAAGGTACTGAAACTCAACATCTTTGAAGGTTGGCAATCCCAGTTTTTCACATATACTGTTTATATCATGTTTGAATTGCAATATTTGAGAGATTGAGTCATAAAGAGAATGCCATCGAGTTGGGCAAGGAAACTTTAATGAATATTTCAAGACATCTGATATAATTTCTGAGTATTTGAGTCTCCTAGACGCATTCCATAATGCTGAACATTTAGCAAGTGTTGGGTGATGGATCCTTGATCCTGCTGGAGATTTCTTCATGCATTAGGGAAATCAGTTGTGGCAAGAAAACTAAGTGTATGGCTAGCACATCTGAAATAGGTAGGCAAATAAGACAAAAATTCATTCTTCAAATCGAAATCCAAAACTTAGAGAACAAGAAGAAGAAACAAGTATTTTGAGTATTTGAAATACAAAATACATCAATTTTATGTATTTAAATACAAAATACAAAATACCTTCGAAAATCCTTACGAATTACAAAATACAAAATACAAATGTATTTCAAATATGTATTGGAGTTTTGGGCGAAGAGCTATCTATCAACCCATCGCCGTAAATAAGGAGATTGTTACGAAATCCCAAGTGAAAATCATTGGTAGCTCAGTTGGTAGAGCATTGGTGCGCTAAGCCAAATGTTTCGGTATCGATACCCGGCCACAGAAGAATTTTTCACTTGAATTTATTCAAGTTTGCTTTACAGGAAGATTTACCTGAAAGCTATATTTGCATAATACGTGCGTTACTGTAGGTACGTTAACAGAAATCAGGAATTTCAAGTCATACAGAGTTTGTGTGGGCCTACACTCGATGTGGATTTCTGGCGTCTTGTCAGCCCAGTCGAGTTATGTGAATAAAAAGGGAAAAATTGAGACTTTGTCGGATGAAGTTCCTGGGTAGCTCAGTCGGTGAAGTGTTGCTGCGGTAAGCCAAAAATCCCGTGATCGATACCCGGCTCCGGAATAATTTTTCCCCTGAATTTATATGTCTGCTTCACAGAGAGCTTTACCTGAAAGATAGATTAGGATAATTTACAAAATTTCGACATTTCTTACATTCATTTTTTATTTAAAATGTAATGTTGATTTAGATAGATGAAAAGATACGATGTACTTAATTATGTGAATTTATAAAGAGCAATCAATGTTTTTTTCAATATTATTAACATTTACGTACCTTGCTATACATTCCAAGTTTCTTTCACTTCTGTTATGAAAAGTAGAGAATTAAAATGAATATATATGATTATTGTTTGGTAATTTTAGTAAATTTTGGTTTTATAGGATCTTAGGCGATATATTTATTAAGGAATCATGATTATAACACCTACGTTTAGTGAGAAAATACGTACCCTTGAAATGAGTTTGGGGTTTAAAACAGCTTTTATCATCCATATGACAACTTCAGCACAAGAAGGCGCATTTATGAAGTGAAATGCTTTTAATCGAGTACCCAGCGCATCCTGAAAAAGAAAAACTCATTAATAAAATCAAGCTCTTTGTATTTGTTCCGTAAGCAAGCAGTCTCTTTAGGACACATCTTCAACTAAAAAGAGAAAAGTCTGTCTGCATATAACGCCTATATAGAATATCATTTGTGGTTCGGGTTTCTGAAGGCAAAAATATGGAAACATTTTTGGGGTCAACTCTTCCTTGTAATTGAAAAATAAATATATCGTCTCTTGAATTTCGTTGCAGATTATTATTTAGCATTCTTACTAAATTTTGCGTTGATTCCTTCGAAAATCGAAATATTCTTCTGAAATTATCGTCGTTATATAGTTACAAAGGATTATTCCTGTCCCTCATCACTCTAATCCGGCGATTTAATACTCATAGACATAAATTTTCCTTTCATAATCATCCAGCTGATCTGCTTACTCCATTTTGTACACATGAAGCCGTGGGTTTAAACCTACCCCAGCTGGTCTCTGCTTCAGACCATGGTTTCGAGCCATGGCTCAGAAAAATGAAAAAGACCTCGTTTTATAAATCCAAACGCGGTTTAAAGCCATGGGAGTGGTCTAAACCTCGTTTTAGAGATCGACCCTATTACTTGTTAACAAAGAGAACTCAACTCACTTGCAGTCACATGCATCACTTGTTATACAAGAGAAGAACCCGACTACAAACTTATAGGTGAACATTTAGATCAGACGTGGGCATTTAAAGAGATGCGCCGTACTACTCTGATTGCTGCACACGCATCACCTGTTAACGTAATACTCAGCGGTGGATCGCGTGAAGTATTGAAACACGGAACGTTAAGTAATTACGCAGGACAAGAAGATACAGTTTTCTGCAAATGTTATTTTTATGAATAATGACAATGAAAGAAAACATATTTTCCAAAACAAGTACAAACTATTTTACAAAAAGCTGAAACATAACTGTATTTCTAATTTAAACAATTACTGTAAAAACCTTATAAAATGATATAAAACGTAGAATTCCACAACAGTTAATAAGTAATGCCATAATCTGAACCTATTTGTTTTGAAAGGGCGTCAGTCACTAATTTGCATCCTTTCAAAATAAAATTAAGAAACTAAGGAAAAATAGATTCTTAACAAAATATCAAGCAGATTACTAAGAAACAGAAAAACAACAATTAGGCTATTTTTTAAACTTCTTACTGTAGTTCTTTGTTGTTTTTGTCAATTTACGTCAATTGACTCATGCCCTTAAAAGAAAGGATTCGATTATTCTTTTTCGTCAGTAAATCAACAAGTGTTTCAAAATTGGGAGTTATGTCAGACATTGCAATTGTGAGCTGATAGAATAAATTTTCGTCTGAAATGCGTGATCTTGATCTGGATTTTACAATGGCCAACTGAGAAAAAAAACTGTTCACAAATAAAGGTTGAGCCAAACATAGAAGCAATTTTCATACCAAAACTCCGAAGATGTGAATATTTTACTTTGCAAAGTTGTTTAAGCTTATATAGCCTACATCTAAACCAGCCATATTTGTGCACTTGCACTTAGGGTTTCGCGGCCAGACGCGCTAACCGTTACTCCAGAGGTGTGGACTACTATTATTATAAAAAATAAAAAAAATTTGTTCCATTAAAACGAGTCTTTTCATAATGTCGCTCAACGTGCTAGTAACATTTTGTAGCATAATAAGCACCTAACGCTTTCCCCTTCTTCGCAACAAAAGAATTCATTTTCCCATTCTTTGTGGAAATAATATTTTTGGACTTTTTTACTTCAGGAGCTTCCTCAGTGAGCGACATTTTTTTAGTGAAATCCACCGCTGAACGCCAGTGCTTCAACCGGTCGGACAGGTACCCCAGCTAGGGGCGTGGAGGGAGGGAGATGACGTCCTTGCGTTCGACTCTGTTCGACATGTACAGTAGTCAAACGTGAGAAATATGGCCGAAACAGATGGTAGGTAAAAATTCCGAGGAGAGAGAAAGTACATATCTTACCATACTGCAGACTATGCCTTTCTTCGTAGTAGTAAACGTTACTCTAGAAGCATGTCCAAGTGTATAATTTTCCAAGTCAAATACATATATATCTGAGAAGCAGTATTCTTCGCACATTCTGGCTTCATTTGAAATTAAAATCATCTTAGCTATATCATCATGCGTATAATTAATTGTATTCTTTGTCAGATATTTCATAATAATAACTCGGTCTCCTTCAGGTGTTAGTTCTGGCATTGGAAAGTAACAACTGTAACAACAGAAATTATATGTTTATTGCTAGATTAGTACATTATGCAACGAGCCTATAATGAAGGTAATTAAGAAGTGAGTATGTATATTTATGAAACGAGCACAAGCGAGTTTCATAATTTTCATACGAGCTTCTTAATTACCATTATAGGCGAGTTTCATACGACTTTTTATGCTCGACCATATTTCTAACTTGATATTATTAATTTTATTGTATCTGACCTGGAGCAATGTCCCGTATGTTGTGAGATGTGCGCAGACGCGAAAGTGTTGATTTTTTCCGAGGAACAGATGTGCGCATTGACCTTGCTAGGCCATAATAACCTACAGACATAACATTGAAATTAAATTACACATTGAAAAACGAGATGACAAATTTAATTTATTTGAATATTATGTACAATTAACGCTAATTATTATAGTAACAGAACATAACCTTCTGCGACAGTATTGGATTTCCAGCCTCCGTGACTTTTCGCTAATTCTCTTTCGATTGCATATCCGAGAATAATCGATACTTGCGGTTTTATAACGGTAGAAAGCTGACCTGTCATTGGCTGAACAGTTGTAACCTGAGTCGTCATTGGCTGAAAGACCTGACCTTTAATGAGTAGGTGTAGTTTAATGACATGCATTAAAGGTCTGCTACCAGGTGTATAATTACTACATTTCGGCATGGTCGAGCATAAAATACTTTCTCCATGATCACAATCAACAATAACAGGATATTCACCGGTGTAAATATCATGTAGATCAACACCATAAACATCCATATTGCCGTCCTTACCACCATAAAGCTCACATTAACCAACTGTAGCATTGCCAATACCACCACAGTAACCAGTATAACCATGTCAGCACAATGATCATTCCTGTTTGGCACCACATTATTAAAGTGACCGCCATCATGTTCAAGACTACAATTCAGCCTTGAGTAGTATTAGCTCTGTCCCAATAACTTCCAGTAGGCATAAAATATTCATTATGACACCCTCATAACCACGGATGCCACCACTATCGCTATTCCTACCTACAGTGTGAACTTCAACAATAACATATAACCTAAAAATTTAATTTATTTTGATCATCTGAGTTAGAAATGATAGCCTAACGCTATCATTTCTATCACTAGAGTTCGGAGTATAAGAGTAGAATACATCAGTTATTCATAGATTTCAAAAAGGCGTATGTCTCGGTTAAGAGAGAAGTTTTATATAATATTCTTATTGAATTTGATATTCCCAAGAAACTAGTTCGATTAATTAAAATGTGTCTTATTGAAACTTACAGCAGAGTCCGTATAGGCTAGTTTCTATCTGATGCTTTTCCAATTCACTGGGGGCTAAAGCAGGGAGATCCACTATCACCTTTACTTTTTAACTTCGCTCTAGAATATGCCATTAGGAAAGTTCAGGATAACACAGAGGGTTTGGAATTGAACGGGTTACATCAGCTTCTTTTCTATGCGGATGACGTGAATATGTTAGGAGAAAATCCACAAAAGATTAGGGAAATCGCGGAAATTTTAGTTGAAGCAAGTAAAGCGATAGGGTTGGAAGTAAATCCCGAAAAGACTAAGTATATGATTATGTCTCGTGACCAGAATATTGTACGAAATGGAACAATAAAAATTAGAGATTTATCCTTGGAAGAGGTGGAAAAATTCAAATATCTTGGAGCAACAATAACAAATATAAATGACACTCGGGAGGAAATTAAACGCACAATAAATATGGGAAATGCCTGTTATTATTGGGTTGAGAAGCTTTTGTCTTCTAGTCTGCTGTCAAAAAATCTGAAAGTTACAATTTATAAAACAGTTATATTGAGAGAGGAACAGAGATTAAGGGTTTTTGAGAATAAGGTTTTTAGGAAAATATTTGGGGCAAAGATGGATGAAGTTACAGGGGAGTGGAGAAAGTTACACAACACAGAACTGCATGCATTTTATTCTTCACCTGACATAATTAGGAACATAAAATCCAGACGTTTGAGATGGGCAGGACATGTAGCACGTATGGATGAATCCAGAAATGCATATAGAGTGTTAGTTGGGAGACCGGAGGGAAAATACCTTTGGGGAGGCCGAGACGTAGATGGGAAGATAATATTAAAATGGATTTGAGGGAGGTTGGATATGATGGTAGAGACTGGATTAATCTTGCTTAGGATAGGGACCAATGGCGGGCTTATGTGAGGGCGGCAATGAACCTCCGGGGTCCTTAAAATCCAGTAAGTAAGTAAGCGTTCGGAAGTGCAGGCACTAGAAGTGTTAAAAATTAACAGACAGAAATGTACTAATTCATCCGAAATAGGCGCTCAAAATGAGTAATAATATTAAAAATGATAAATTTTAAATTATTTTTTGTCTCCCCTTGCTGTGCTGCACCTTTATCATAATTATGTCACTGTGTTTCATGATTTTTAAATTCCATTGCTTTCACTTCTGAAAAAGTATCCGTCCAAATATTAATCCTTAATAAAAATGAATTATTGAAACATTATCCTTGAAAATACGCAACCAATAAAAGTGTGAAATTACCTCATTGCATTTTACATTTTTTTAGTAGGTTATTTTACGACGCCGTATTAACATCTCAGGTTATTTAGTGTCCGGATGATATGAAGGTGAAAATGCTGGTGTAAAGAGTCCGGTTTCCAGCACCGAATGTTACCCAGCATTTGCTCAAATTGGGTTGAGGGAAAACCCAGCAAAATACCTTAACTAGATGTCTTGCCCCCATCAGGATTCGAATCCGGGCACCTGGTTTCGCGGCCAGACGCGCTAACCGTTACTTCACCAGTGTGGACACATTTTACTTAACTGGCGTTTTCTATACCCATGCTTGTTATTTTGACTTTCTCAGAGAAGCACTGTATAAAATTGTAAAGATGTGATAAAAATATAGTCTAATTAAAATTCAAAATCTTTAGCTTTCCTACCATTCCATTTCCATGCTACAATAAACTTCTCCCCTTAATATATATTATTTCAATGTACCGAAGTACATATGATATTTCCATGCAGATATTCTGCGTCATCATACGAACGAGTGCACCTCAGCACATGTGTGGACTTCGGTCCCATGTTCATAGACATCTATGACGTAGTGCAGAGGGCGGCCACTAGAGGGAACCCAAGAGTTGGAACTCAGAGACAATTCTGTCCGACGCCGGGGTTGTATCCGGTGTGGCTTAGTGGATGAAGCATCAGCACGTAGAGATGAAAACCCGGGTTCAAATCCCGGCGCCGGAGAGAATTTTTCTCCGTTCCATTACTCTTTCTCCCTTTAAGCCTGGATAATATCTTTTTGATTACAATTATCCGAAAAGTCTAATTCAAATTCACATCCGGAGTTTAAAATCTTGCACCTCACAAGAAGGTAACCAGAACTATTAGGTCTTCGACTATATGATGGCGCCTTCTAGAGCCGGTCGCTATTATATCAACTTTTCAAAAATATTTCTTCTTAGGTGCGGTCATATTTTTTTGTAATAAAGAGATAAATTTGTTTAAGGTAGCGATGTGTATGGTTTTCTGTCTCACTTAGGGGATTAGGTACAGCTTACAGCAGTAAAATATTCAACATTATTTTCCTGCCTTACTGTATCTTGTACAATAATGATAATTAGTTTGTGTTAAACACTGTCCTTCTCGCTGTATCTATTTTTTTTTCAATTTAGAAAAAAAAATTGTTTACATTTTCTTTTTCAAACTTTAGTTCACTGTGCAGTGATGAAGCGTTTCCCACATAAATAAAAACACTATCCAACATTCTGTGATGAAATTTTTTTTGTGTGTGTATTTATGCTTGTCATATTTACAATATGATGCAAGATCACTTCTCTACCTTTTATAGATTGTCTGATAAAAATAAATTCATTAAAACAAATGGTCATATATTGGTATTTCCTTCTGGCACAAAATAAAAAGAAATATTATTTAGTAAGGAATGTATTTGAAAGAGCATGATATTGTAAACATGAGTTTCAGCAATAACACAAAATAAAATAGAGAGAACATGAAAAGATTACAAGTTTATGAGTTATGAGGGAATCGTTTTATCACTGCACAGTGAACTACAACAATTAAAATTTTTGAAAAAAAAAAATATATATATATATAATTTTTCGTAAATCAGAAAAGAAAAATTTCTTATAGCAGAAGGATAGTGTTTCGCACTTACCAATTTTCGTGATTATACAAGATACAGTAATGGAAGATAAAAATGTTTAATATTTCCAAAAAGTTTATTAATATAAGCTGTACCTAACCCCTTAAATAGGGAACATATTCTTGATGGGTGCGTCTCTTCATAAACTCCTGTATTTAGTAAAAATAAAGGATGTAGAATGTTTGGTAGTGAAAAATTTCCTTTGCGTGCTTAAAAATACGTAAAAATTATGTTATCTTAGAAAAACATGCAATCTAATTTCCCCTGGAAAAAATGATACGATACGCTGTTTTTGAAATTCGGATTCAAGACAGAGGGATTATTTAGAACGATCAGTTTTATTTCAGGGGCAGTTGAAATGCATTCTCTGCTGTACGGTAGCTAAAAACATTTCTTCACTACCTTCGTATAAAACAGGCAATTACTCCACTGACTATAGAAACAAAAGAAGACATTTTTCTATGACCGAGCTATTCAACATTTTACTAAGAAATAAAAATTTATTTCACAGTTCATTAATTCAACATTAGTAGAACCTAAATGTCTCACATCTGCTGGTCTAAAGCATAGCATAAATTTTGGCCCTCGGTTGTACAATGCTTTAACTAAATTACACCCAGAACTTCTAACATGTAACCCACTAACATATAACAAGAAAATTAGAAACGTGTTAATGTCTTCAATTTGATTAAATAAATTTATAGCCTATGTGTATGAATTAATCAACCTATATTATATTTGTATTCTATAATTTTGAAATATATATTAGTCCTACTTTTCACGTGCGATATTATTCTTCTATAGTGTTAATATTATATTATATAATTCCATTGCCGCTGTAATTATATTTTAGTTCCTATTTTATTTTACTTATTTATTTATATTATTATTTTTTATTTTAATATTATATCTGAACTGCGACCGAGCACGAGCGCTGCTCATTCGGTCTCAGATTTTGTTAATACTACTGTATCTTCTTTTTATATTGCTTGTATTATTTTATTTGTATTTCTCTTTGTTTGTTTTGTAATTATATTTCTTTATTCTGTATATTTGAAATAAATAAAAAAAAAACAGTTTACTAAAATATAACAATTTCATTTCAACAGTTATAACAGAATTATGAAGGCCCCGATGAAATTATAAGCTTATTATTATTATTATTATTATTATTATTATTATTATTATTTGTGTTATTGGTAGTAGTTGTACTGGTGGTATTGTTGGTAGTGGTAGTAGTGGTATAGTATTATAGTAGTGATGGTAAATATATTTTACAACAGGATTAAGAAATAACGAGCCAGAATTGAGGACTAGTTATTTCTCCTTCATCCCAAAGCAATATTAATTGTATTATTTCTAATAAAAAGTTTCCTTTATTTGTCGTCTGAGAAAAGCTAACTAACTCTATAGGTATAGGAGCAGAACAAATGTTACTTTCCGATGAGCCCGTGCTTCCAATCTTGTAATGACATAAAATGAATATTTATGATCCTTATTAGTTTAATATAAAGGTAGTGGAAAGAATCCAACTTGAAACTCTACAGCTTCAAGTCACTTATGGTTCTTATGGAAGTCACCTTTCGGCTCGAACCAATAAACGAAGCACATTTGAAGTTAAGCTTCGCTTTATCCTCAAGTCGTATAAATAACTCATATCCCATCCATCATCATCATCATCATCTGTATGAAGTTTTAATAATGTTCGAAGCGTGTTCTTAAAGTAAGTTCCAAAAGGATGTAGTAAAAAAACGAGAAGATATTTACAAACCATTTTTGTTGCATTGTATTCCCCACACTTCAATTACTTCTCACCATAATCTCCACCATTATTGAGGCATTTATCGAGTCGTGGCACAAGTCTTTCTATCCCCTCATTGTAGAATTCGCCCGCCTGCTATGCGAACCACTCCCGCACTGCTGTTTTCACTTCATCGTCGCCATCAAAACGTTGACCACCGAGGAACTTCTTGAGGTGCAGGAAGAGATGAAAGTCACTCCGAGCCAAATCCGGGCTGTAGGGGGGGATGATCAATTTGTTCCCAGTCAAATTTCGAGATGAGATTTTGGGTGTCGTCGTCATCAAAACGTTGTCCACAGAGGAACTTCTTGGTGCAGGAAGAGATGAAAGTCACTCGGAGCCAAATCCGGGCTGTAGGGGGGATGGTCAATTTGTTCCTGTCCTCATGAATTTTTTCATCGCCAGCACGCACCAAATCGTCATTTATCAAAGATGGCCGACCGGTACGCTGCTCGTCATGCACAGACGCGGCCCTCGAACTTCCTAACCCATCTCCTGACCATTCCATCACTAATGGCATCATCACCATACACCCTACAAAGTTGACGAATGTCAGCTGGTTTGATGTTTCTCGCATTCAAGAAACGGATAACAGACCGCATCTCACAGTCGGCGGGGTGCTCGATCACTTTAAACATTTCAACTGATCACAACTAACCACACACACGAACTGAAGCTCTGAAACTGCCTGCACAG